>NC_090732.1:212160-216233 GCF_036898095.1 Palaemon carinicauda | reverse complement strand
GTGTTTGCATTCGTTCAAATCGTCTCTCTGTCCCTTCCCCTGCCTACTGGAAGAAATTATCATAGCTATCCATTTTCGACTTTTTTTTTTTTTTTCCTTTTTTTTTTCTTTATAGGGTCACTCAGATCTCATTTTTTAAAAATAAGGAAGAAATTATCCTAGCTATCCATTTTCGACTTTTTTTTTTTTTTTTTTTTTTCTCTTTATAGGGTCACTCAGATCTCATTTTTTAAAAATAAGGGTGTTTGCATCCGTTCATATCGTCTCTCTGTCCCTTCCTCTGCCTACTTGAAAAAGACGACGCAGACGAAGACGACGTACACGTAGACGATGAAGACGAAGACCACGAAGACGACGGAGACGATGACGAAGGTTCTTTCATTTTTTGAAAATAGGGCTCCCCAGGTTTCATTTTTTTTAAAAATAAGGGTGTTTGCATCCGTTCATATCGTCTCTCTGTCCCTTCTTCTGCCTAATTGAAAAAGACGACGCACACGAAGACGATGAAGACGAAGACCACGAAGACGACGGAGACGATGACAGAGTTTCTATCATTTTTTGAAAATAGGGCTCCCCAGGTTTCATTTTTTTCAAAATAAGGGTGTTTGCATTCGTTCAAATCGTCTCTCTGTCCCTTCCCCTGCCTACTGGAAGAAATTATCCTAGCTATCCATTTTCGATTTTCTTTTTTTTTTTTTTTTTTTTCTTTATAGGGTCAGTCAGATCTCATTTTTTAAAAATAAGGGTGTTTGCATCCGTTCATATCGTCTCTCTGTCCCTTCCTCTGCCTACTTGAAAAAGACGACGCAGACGAAGACGACGCACACGAAGACGATGAAGACGAAGACCACGAAGACGACGGAGACGACGACGAAGGTTCTTTCATTTTTTGAAAATAGGGCTCCCCAGGTTTCATTTTTTTAAAAATAAGGGTAATTGCATCCGTTCATATCGTCTCTCTGTCCCTTCCTCTGCCTACTTGAAAAAGACGACGGAGACGAAGACGACGCACACGAAGACAATGAAGACGAAGACCACGAAGACGACGGAGACGACGACGAAGGTTCTTTCATTTTTTGAAAATAGGGCTCCCCAGGTTTCATTTTTTTAAAAATAAGGGTGTTTGCATCCGTTGATATCGTCTCTCTGTCCCTTCCTCTGCCTACTTGAAAAAGACGACGCAGACGAAGACGACGCACACGAAGACGATGAAGACGAAGACCACGAAGACGACGGAGACGATGACGAAGTTTCTATCATTTTTTGAAAATAGGGCTCCCCAGGTTTCATTTTTTTCAAAATAAGGGTGTTTGCATTCGTTCAAATCGTCTCTCTGTCCCTTCCCCTGCCTATTGGAAGAAATTATCATAGCTATCCATTTTCGACTTTTTTTTTTTTTTTTTCTTTTTTTTTCTTTATAGGGTCACTCAGATCTCATTTTTTAAAAATAAAGGTGTTTGCATCCGTTCATATCGTCTCTCTGTCCCTTCCTCTGCCTACTTGAAAAAGACGACGCAGACGAAGACGACGTACACGAAGACGATGAAGACGAAGACCACGAAGACGACGGAGACGATGACGAAGGTTCTTTCATTTTTTGAAAATAGGGCTCCCCAGGTTTCATTTTTTTTAAAAATAAGGGTGTTTGCATCCGTTCATATCGTCTCTCTGTCCCTTCTTCTGCCTACTTGAAAAAGACGACGCACACGAAGACGATGAAGACGAAGACCACGAAGACGACGGAGACGATGACGAAGTTTCTATCATTTTTTGAAAATAGGGATCCCCAGGTTTCATTTTTTTCAAAATAAGGGTGTTTGCATTCGTTCAAATCGTCTCTCTGTCCCTTCCCCTGCCTACTGGAAGAAATTATCCTAGCTATCCATTTTCGATTTTTTTTTTTTCTTTTTTTTTTTTTTTTTTTTTCTTTATAGGGTCACTCAGATCTCATTTTTTAAAAATAAGGGTGTTTGCATCCGTTCATATTGTCTCTCTGTCCCTTCCTCTGCCTACTTGAAAAAGACGACGCAGACGAAGACGACGCACACGAAGACGATGAAGACGAAGACCACGAAGACGACGGAGACGACGACGAAGGTTCTTTCATTTTTTGAAAATAGGGCTCCCCAGGTTTCATTTTTTTAAAAATAAGGGTGTTTGCATCCGTTCATATCGTCTCTCTGTCCCTTCCTCTGCCTACTTGAAAAAGACGACGCAGACGAAGACGACGCACACGAAGACGATGAAGACGAAGACCACGAAGACGACGGAGACGACGACGAAGGTTCTTTCATTTTTTGAAAATAGGGCTCCCCAGGTTTCATTTTTTTAAAAATAAGGGTGTTAGCATCCGTTGATATCGTCTCTCTGTCCCTTCCTCTGCCTACTTGAAAAAGACGACGCAGACGAAGACGACGCACACGAAGACGATGAAGACGAAGACCACGAAGATGACGGAGACGATGACGAAGTTTCTATCATTTTTTGAAAATAGGGCTCCCCAGGTTTCATTTTTTTCAAAATAAGGGTGTTTGCATTCGTTCAAATCGTCTCTCTGTCCCTTCCCCTGCCTACTGGAAGAAATTATCCTAGCTATCCATTTTCGACTTTTTTTTTTTTTTTTTTTTTCTTTTTTTTTCTTTATAGGGTCACTCAGATCTCATTTTTTAAAAATAAGGAAGAAATTATCCTAGCTATCCATTTTCGACTTTTTTTTTTTTTTTTTCTTTATAGGGTCACTCAGATCTCATTTTTTAAAAATAAGGGTGTTTGCATCCGTTCATATCGTCTCTCTGTCCCTTCCTCTGCCTACTTGAAAAAGACGACGGAGACGAAGACGACGTACACGAAGACGATGAAGACGAAGACCACGAAGACGACGAAGACGATGACGAAGGTTCTTTCATTTCTTGAAAATAGGGCTCCCCAGGTTTCATTTTTTTAAAAATAAGGGTGTTTGCATCCGTTCATATCGTCTCTCTGTCCCTTCTTCTGCCTACTTGAAAAACACGACGCACACGAAGACGATGAAGACGAAGACCACGAAGACGACGGAGACGATGACGAAGTTTCTATCATTTTTTGAAAATAGGGCTCCCCAGGTTTCATTTTTCTCAAAATAAGGGTGTTTGCATTCGTTCAAATCGTCTCTCTGTCCCTTCCCCTGCCTACTGGAAGAAATTATACTAGCTATCCATTTTCGACTTTTTTTTTTTTTTTTTTTTTATAGGGTCACTCAGATCTCATTTTTTAAAAATAAGGAAGAAATTATCCTAGCTATCCATTTTCGACTTTTTTTTTTTTTTTTTTTTTTTTTTTTTTTTCTTTATAGGGTCACTCAGATCTCATTTTTTTAAAAATAAGGGTGTTTGCATCCGTTCATATCGTCTCTCTGTCCCTTCCTCTGCCTACATGAAAAAGACGACGCAGACGAAGACGACGCACACGAAGACGATGAAGACGAAGACCACGAAGACGACGGAGACGACGACGAAGGTTCTTTCATTTTTTGAAAATAGGGCTCCCCAGGTTTCATTTTTTTTAAAAATAAGGGTGTTTGCATCCGTTCATATCGTCTCTCTGTCCCTTCCTCTGCCTACTTGAAAAAGACGACGCAGACGAAGACGACGCAGACGAAGACGACGCAGACGAAGACGACGCACACGAAGACGATGAAGACGAAGACCACGAAGACGACGGAGACGACGACGAAGGTTCTTTCATTTTTTGAAAATAGGGCTCCCCAGGTTTAATTTTTTAAAAATAAGGGTATTTGCATCCGTTCATATCGTCTCTCTGTCCCTTCCTCTGCCTACTTGAAAAGACGACGCAGACGAAGACGACGCACACGAAGACGATGAAGACGAAGACCACGAAGACGACGGAGACGATGACGAAGTTTCTATCATTTTTTGAAAATAGGGCTCCCCAGGTTTCATTTTTTTCAAAATAAGGGTGTTTGCATTCGTTCAAATCGTCTCTCTGTCCCTTCCCCTGCCTACTGGAAGAAATTATCCTAGCTATCCATTTTCGACTTTTTTTTTTTTTTTTTTTTTTTTTATAGGGTCACTCAG
>NC_090732.1:204660-209660 GCF_036898095.1 Palaemon carinicauda | reverse complement strand
TTTTTTTTCTTTATAGGGTCAGTCAGATCTCATTTTTTAAAAATAAGGGTGTTTGCATCCGTTCATATCGTCTCTCTGTCCCTTCCTCTGCCTACTTGAAAAAGACGACGCAGACGAAGACGACGTACACGAAGACGATTAAGACGAAGACCACGAAGACGACGAAGACGATGACGAAGGTTCTTTCATTTTTTGAAAATAGGGCTCCCCAGGTTTCATTTTTTTAAAAATAAGGGTAATTGCATCCGTTCATATCATCTCTCTGTCCCTTCTTCTGCCTACTTGAAAAAGACGACGCAGACGAAGACGACGCACACGAAGACGATGAAGACGAAGACCACGAAGACGACGGAGACGATGACGAAGTTTCTATCATTTTTTTAAAATAGGGCTCCCCAGGTTTCCTTTTTTTTCAAAATAAGGGTGTTTGCATTCGTTCAAATCGTCTCTCTGTCCCTTCCCCTGCCTACTGGAAGAAATTATCCTAGCTATCCATTTTCGACTTTTTTTTTTTTTTTTCTTTTTTTTTTTTTTTTCTTTATAGGGTCACTCAGATCTCATTTTTTAAAAATAAGGAAGAAATTATCCTAGCTATCCACTTTCGACTTTTTTTTTTTTTTTTTTTTTTTTTTTTTTTTTTTTTTTCTTTATAGGGTCAGTCAGATCTCATTTTTTAAAAATAAGGGTGTTTGCATCCGTTCATATCGTCTCTCTGTCCCTTCCTCTGCCTACTTGAAAAGACGACGCAGACGAAGACGACGCACACGAAGACGATGAAGACGAAGACCACGAAGACGACGGAGACGACGACGAAGGTTCTTTCATTTTTTGAAAATAGGGCTCCCCAGGTTTCATTTTTTTTAAAAATAAGGGTGTTTGCATCCGTTCATATCGTCTCTCTGTCCCTTCCTCTGCCTACTTGAAAAAGACGACGCAGACGAAGACGACGCACACGAAGACAATGAAGACGAAGACCACGAAGACGACGGAGACGACGACGAAGGCTCTTTCATTTTTTGAAAAATAGGGCTCCCCAGGTTTCATTTTTTTAAAAATAAGGGTGTTTGCATCCGTTGATATCGTCTCTCTGTCCCTTCCTCTGCCTACTTGAAAAAGACGACGCAGACGAAGACGACGCACACGAAGACGATGAAGACGAAGACCACGAAGACGACGGAGACGATGACGAAGTTTCTATCATTTTTTGAAAATAGGGCTCCCCAGGTTTCATTTTTTTCAAAATAAGGGTGTTTGCATTCGTTCAAATCGTCTCTCTGTCCCTTCCCCTGCCTATTGGAAGAAATTATCATAGCTATCCATTTTCGACTTTTTTTTTTTTTTTTCTTTTTTTTTCTTTATAGGGTCACTCAGATCTCATTTTTTAAAAATAAGGAAGAAATTATCCTAGCTATCCATTTTCGACTTTTTTTTTTTTTTTTTTTTTTTTTTCTTTATAGGGTCACTCAGATCTCATTTTTTAAAAATAAAGGTGTTTGCATCCGTTCATATCGTCTCTCTGTCCCTTCCTCTGCCTACTTGAAAAAGACGACGCAGACGAAGACGACGTACACGAAGACGATGAAGACGAAGACCACGAAGACGACGGAGACGATGACGAAGTTTCTATCATTTTTTGAAAATAGGGATCCCCAGGTTTCATTTTTTTCAAAATAAGGGTGTTTGCATTCGTTCAAATCGTCTCTCTGTCCCTTCCCCTGCCTACTGGAAGAAATTATCCTAGCTATCCATTTTCGATTTTTTTTTTTTTTTCTTTTTTTTTTTCTTTATAGGGTCACTCAGATCTCATTTTTTGAAAATAAGGAAGAAATTATCCTAGCTATCCAATTTCGACTTTTTTTTTTTTTTTTTTTTTTTTTTTTTTTTTTTTTTTTTTTTTTTTCTTTATAGGGTCACTCAGATCTCATTTTTTAAAAATAAGGGTGTTTGCATCCGTTCATATCGTCTCTCTGTCCCTTCCTCTGCCTACTTGAAAAAGACGACGCAGACGAAGACGACGCACACGAAGACGATGAAGACGAAGACCACGAAGACGACAGAGACGACGACGAAGGCTCTTTCATTTTTTGAAAATAGGGCTCCCCAGGTTTCATTTTTTTAAAAATAAGGGTGTTTGCATCCGTTCATATCGTCTCTCTGTCCCTTCCTCTGCCTACTTGAAAAAGACGACGCAGACGAAGACGACGCACACGAAGACGATGAAGACGAAGACCACGAAGACGACGGAGACGACAACGAAGGTTCTTTCATTTTTTGAAAATAGGGCTCCCCAGGTTTCATTTTTTTAAAAATAAGGGTGTTTGCATCCGTTGATATCGTCTCTCTGTCCCTTCCTCTGCCTACTTGAAAAAGACGACGCAGACGAAGACGACGCACACGAAGACGATGAAGACGAAGACCACGAAGATGACGGAGACGATGACGAAGTTTCTATCATTTTTTGAAAATAGGGCTCCCCAGGTTTCATTTTTTTCAAAATAAGGGTGTTTGCATTCGTTCAAATCGTCTCTCTGTCCCTTCCCCTGCCTACTGGAAGAAATTATCCTAGCTATCCATTTTCGACTTTTTTTTTTTTTTTTTTTTTCTTTTTTTTTTTCTTTATAGGGTCACTCAGATCTCATTTTTTAAAAATAAGGAAGAAATTATCCTAGCTATCCATTTTCGACTTTTTTTTTTTTTTTTCTTTATAGGGTCACTCAGATCTCATTTTTTAAAAATAAGGGTGTTTGCATCCGTTCATATCGTCTCTCTGTCCCTTCCTCTGCCTACTTGAAAAAGACGACGGAGACGAAGACGACGTACACGAAGACGATGAAGACGAAGACCACGAAGACGACGAAGACGATGACGAAGGTTCTTTCATTTCTTGAAAATAGGGCTCCCCAGGTTTCATTTTTTTAAAAATAAGGGTGTTTGCATCCGTTCATATCGTCTCTCTGTCCCTTCTTCTGCCTACTTGAAAAACACGACGCACACGAAGACGATGAAGACGAAGACCACGAAGACGACGGAGACGATGACGAAGTTTCTATCATTTTTTGAAAATAGGGCTCCCCAGGTTTCATTTTTCTCAAAATAAGGGTGTTTGCATTCGTTCAAATCGTCTCTCTGTCCCTTCCCCTGCCTACTGGAAGAAATTATACTAGCTATCCATTTTCGACTTTTTTTTTTTTTTTTTTTTTATAGGGTCACTCAGATCTCATTTTTTAAAAATAAGGAAGAAATTATCCTAGCTATCCATTTTCGACTTTTTTTTTTTTTTTTTTTTTTTTTTTTTTTTTCTTTATAGGGTCACTCAGATCTCATTTTTTTAAAAATAAGGGTGTTTGCATCCGTTCATATCGTCTCTCTGTCCCTTCCTCTGCCTACATGAAAAAGACGACGCAGACGAAGACGACGCACACGAAGACGATGAAGACGAAGACCACGAAGACGACGGAGACGACGACGAAGGTTCTTTCATTTTTTGAAAATAGGGCTCCCCAGGTTTCATTTTTTTTAAAAATAAGGGTGTTTGCATCCGTTCATATCGTCTCTCTGTCCCTTCCTCTGCCTACTTGAAAAAGACGACGCAGACGAAGACGACGCAGACGAAGACGACGCAGACGAAGACGACGCACACGAAGACGATGAAGACGAAGACCACGAAGACGACGGAGACGACGACGAAGGTTCTTTCATTTTTTGAAAATAGGGCTCCCCAGGTTTAATTTTTTTAAAAATAAGGGTGTTTGCATCCGTTCATATCGTCTCTCTGTCCCTTCCTCTGCCTACTTGAAAAAGACGACGCAGACGAAGACGACGCACACGAAGACGATGAAGACGAAGACCACGAAGACGACGGAGACGATGACGAAGTTTCTATCATTTTTTGAAAATAGGGCTCCCCAAGTTTCATTTTTTTCAAAATAAGGGTGTTTGCATTCGTTCAAATCGTCTCTCTGTCCCTTCCCCTGCCTACTGGAAGAAATTATCCTAGCTATCCATTTTCGACTTTTTTTTTTTTTTTTTTTTTTTTTTTTTTTTATTAAATATTCAAGACAATGAGTTGAACAAACTTTGTTATTCATAATTACTGTCACTTAACTTTATTTTTTCCTACTTTATTATTAGCAAACCACATTTTTTTTCTTTTTGACAGATACATCTTTATTTCAAACATTAGGTAAATATATTCAGGATTTGAGTTACCTATATCAAAGAAATAATGGATATGAATAGAAACAGAAGAACTGGAGCCGTTAAGGTTTATCTACTGACTGTAATTGAAAAAGAAAAAAATCATGAAGGTCACCATTATTTCAGATCACCAGCTGCTCCTCTTAAGAATCTGCCAGCAACCATAAGTATAACTAGATGATAACTGAAAATTGCCTTTGTTGAAATTGGAAATATTTCAAAAAGTATATATGGTTTTTTATCCAATTTGAATTTTCATGGACGATAAAGGTAAAGACATATTTCTTTCAGAGACTTATGTAATCAACATAAGATGCCAGAAAAAAGTAATATTGTCACTGTAGATATTTATAATATATATATATATATATATATATATATATATATATATATATATATATATATATATATATATATATATATATATATATATATATATATATATATATATATATATATTTATATATACATATATGTATATATATACATATATATATATATATATATATATATATATATATATATATATATATATATATATATATATATATATATTTATATTTATATATATATACCTATATATATATATATATATATATATATATATATATATATATATATATATATATATATATATATATATATACATATATATATATATATATATATATATATATATATATATATATATATATATATATATATATATATATATTCAGGTACAAAATTCTTCAATTTACATTACATCTCAATAAATAACAAAATAATTTATTGCATCAATTTAATGAAATCCAAACAAAAGA
>NC_090732.1:189660-197160 GCF_036898095.1 Palaemon carinicauda | reverse complement strand
TATTGAACATTATATTTACCAATACTTTCTACATTCACATAGTAATTAAAATCAAAATATTCATTAAGAAAACTTCTTAACGATATGAAGCACCTTAGTTCGCACTGCAGAATTACATTTATTTCCACATATTATAATCTAAAGCGATATATATTTTATTGTTTATACTTCAGTAGTTTTTAAGTAAAGGTTTATTTTCATATTTCAGTGCATTATTGCAAATCCAGCTTAGAATATGTGCAATTTTGGCATGATGAAACTATCCAAAAGCCTAATTAGTTTATTTCCTATTTTTGAACTTTTGAACAATAAATGAAAGGTCGTCTTTGCTAATTGATAGAAGTCATAATCTAAGGCTGGCCACAGATGTGTTATAACTTATCATTTTACAACTTCTCACACACAAACGCACAGATACACAGACTCGCACATACATATATATATATATATATATATATATATATATATATATATATATATATATATATATATATATATATATATATATATATGTGTGTGTGTGTGTGTGTGTGTGTGTGTGTGTGTATGTGTGTGTGTGTGTATGTGCGTGTATGTGTGAATAGTCAATCATTTTGATAAGGAAATCGTAGAGTAACATTGTTGCGTCACTCCTGAATTAACCTTGAGCCAAAGACCCAAATATCGACACAGGGAGATTAATGATCATAAGGACATTGAAGGAGAACAACAGATCGTTAGTGTGATAAAGAAACTATTCCCTTTTATATATCACTTGCAAAGCTGTAACCATGGAGGGATTTTTGTCAACTGCATAAATGATCAATAGCCATCTTTCTTTAGAATAATTTTAATGTTTTCAAGTTCTATTAATAAGCAAGATATGGTGCATTGACAGAAAATATTTGCAATCAAATTCCTAAGATTAAACATGAAAGAAAATTATAAAACAATTACCAATCGATGCTTTGAATACTTTTTGAATAGAGGATATATACAATGATACAAATACTTAAGCTATCCTCAGAGCGACAGTGACACAGGGTGGCATCAACTTGATGGAAACGTCTTGCGATTCATTAGTCGGGAGTTCGGGCTCTACTCAAAGACCAATGGTTTTCACTAGTTTCTGTATTTTCATAGTTCTGTAGACTTCAGGTTTTAGGTTTAAATCTACCTGCTGAGGTTCAAGCAGCCATGGCTTTTTCCTCCTTGGTCTCAGCTTAGGTGTAGAGGTGTCTTGGGTGGTAAGTATGTATATATGTTCGGTTATTAGGATATTGCGTGACAAGGTTTGGCCTATTAGAAACGTCCTAAATTAGTGATAGCCTGACTGGGGTTCGACATCCACTCAAACTCGTTTGTGTCTTCAGTGTTTGCAACCTCACCATCTTACTGAGTCATCAGCAGCCAATGCCTGGCCTTCCCGGGGCTACCTTGGATCGAGAGGGGCCTGGGCGCTGATCATATGTATATAGGGCATTGTCGTTGCTGACCCAATGACACTGGCCTTTTCCTTAGCCATTCATTGCCACCTTTTAAATATTTAAACCTCTTAAACTGAAATGCGCAACCAGTCTCAAGGGCTAGCTATAAACCTACTAAACTTCAAGGTTAGAAGGTTTCTTCAACATATTGTAAAAAAAAAAAAAAAAAAAAAAAAAAAAAAAAAAAAAAAAAAAACCAGGTCTTTTCTATTTACTGTACGTACTTAATAGATAAGATAGAAAGTGTGATTGTAGGACTCTGATTTACCTCTTTCATCATCTTGATGAATAATAGTAAGTGGAACGATATACAAGTTACTGTTGTCTGTAAACATAGTCTTTGTTCCCCTTTAGAATGAAATTATAAAGATAATCCGGGATATTTAACCATTGATAAAATGATGGCAAACATTGCCAGAGCATTACACACAGGTGAAATCTCAACAGAATTTCATTTATAGAATACTTCTAATACGTCTGGCTTGAATGCTATTAGACTACAGTAAATTATCTACATTCAACTTTGCCAAATATATGTAAGGCACATATTCAAATCACATCTATCCGAAAATATAATCCATATGATAAAACCTATTACATGAAATATCTAGTTAAGCTTTATTCTAAATTCATTTTTTAAATCCTGTAAAAGGGAAATTAATATTTCCGATTTAATCTCTATTCAGAAGAAGATAAAATTAGTACACTTATCCTCTTTTCCTATGATGGGAAACTTAATAGTAGTTATCCTCTTAACCTGCCCTGCTCTAATAGCAATGAGTTTATTGACTTTTTACCGTCACCAAAAGGATATCAAGAAAGGAAAAAGGAAATTCCATAGAGAAAGATGTATAAAATAATCGATTTATAAAACATTTCTACTAAAGGGAGGTATCATTATACTCTTATAAGAATTATAAACATCAATTGCAACAAGAGGTATACAATGTGTTTAAATTGGAAAACATTGGTCAAATTCAATTGATAGAAACTAAGGGTGTCTATCGAAATAAGTTTCTGTTTCTATTTTTTTCCAGATTCTTTTATCTTAGTATTTGATAGTTTGAAAATGTAAATGAACAACTTGATAATTGAGATTGAATGAAAGGGTCATTAAGGGGACGAGCAATGTATATCACAAAAAAGTAAATGCATAGTGGGATATAATATGAAGGTTAATCAATTTCTTTCTTTCTTTCTCACCAGACGCCAGGTAGGCCTCCAGGCCTGTCAGTCGTCCTGCTTCAAGAACTGTCTCCATTCTTGGCGATCCTCATAGAGCCTCATCTCATCAACTTCCCGCAAACTGAAGCCTCTCCTCTCTACTCCTCTCTCTATGTTTTGAAGCCATCTCAGTTTTGGTCTTCCTACCGGTCTCCTTCCTTCTGGTGTCCATTCCAAAAACCTTACAGGATATCGCTCTTCCTCCATTCTTTTGACATGTCTAAACCATCTAAGCTGTCCTCTCTCCACAAAATATAGAATCCCCTCCACTCCCAGTTCTCTTCTAATATCTTCATTTCGTAGTCTATCCAGTCTTGTCACACCTTTTATGAGTCTTAAGGCTTTCAATTCAGCTGCTTGGAGTTGGCTTCTAGTTCTTGATGTTAATGTCCATGATTCATAGCCATAAGTCAATATTGGTCTTAAAATAGCTAGGTATATTATGGTTTTCACTTTGCGAGTAATGTTTCTGTCTTTCATTAGTGGGTAGAGCAGATACAAATTGTTACTGAATTTCTGAACTCGGGTAGTTATATCCAGTTTTGGATCGTTTTGGTCACAAAACTCCACTCCTAAGTATTTGAAATTTCTACACTGTTTCAATGTATGACCTTCTAATTCTACATCTACGTTGTTTTGTGTTCGTGATAGGTGCATAATCTCTGTCTTATCCTTGTTGATCCGCATTCCAGTTGTTGACGTTTTCTTGGAGAGCTTCTGCGTGGTCATCTGCATACAGAAGGTTGATGATCATATCTTCAGCTTCGTCCTCGCCTCGTTCCCTCATACATTTGTCTAGTAACAATATAAAAAGAAGTGGAGAAAGGACGCTGCCCTGTCTTACTCCTGATTTGATTTCAAACCAATCTTCATTCTCTTGATTTGCTTTTACTCTGGATTTGATGTTTTGATAGGTGTTATAAATTGCTCTTATAAGTTTCTCAGGGATTCCATAGTAAGGGTCTTTTAGGGCATCCCATATTTTCATTCTTGGTACTCTATCAAAAGCCTTTTCTAGGTCTATAAAAGCAATATTTCTGTCCCTGTTCCATTCCCAGCTTTTCTCGAGTATCATCTTGAGTGAGAAAATCCTATCGGTTGTCCCTCTTCCTTGCCGAAAACCACTTTGCCATTCCCCCAGTTTTGGTTCAACATATCCTCTCAATCTGGTTTCAAGTATTCTTTCATATACTTTAAAAGTGTGTGACATTAGGGATATTCCTCTATAATTGCTGCAATTTGTCTAGTCACCTTTTTTATAGATTGGGCATATTAGATCTCTTCTCCAGTCTTCAGGTGGTATTTGTCCATTCCAGAGTATGTCGATTAGTTCCAGCAGCCAAATGACTTCATCCTCACCCATGTTTTTAAGGAGCTCTGCAAGTATTGTATCCACTCCAGGGGCCTTACCATTTCTCATCCTCTTGAGGGCATTTTTTACTTCCTGTGTCGTTCTGTCAGGTTCTGCATCCCCAACCACATCAAATTCTACATGTCCTTCAATTTTCCTTGTTTAGTAGTGTTTCAAAGTGATGCTTCCATCCTAATTCAATTTCTTGGGGTTCGGTTAAAATTGTCCCATCCATAGGGTCTTTGATTACATAAGTGGGTGGTTGGCTTCCCTTTCTATAGTTTTTAGCAGTGCTATATATGAGCTTTCTAGTACCTTGGAGATCATTTCCTAGATCTTCTCCTATTCTTTCCCACGTTTCTCTTTTTGTTTGAGCTTTTATTCTTTCTGTTTCTCTCAAGGCTTCTTTATAATTATTGTGATCTTCCAAGCTCTAAGTTTTCATCCATTTTCTGATAAGTTTCATTTTATTTGTAACAGTGGACTTAAGTGTGGGGAGTCCACCAAGCAGTTTGTTTTTTCCTCCTACCTCGAACTCTTTTCTTCTGCACTGTATTATTAGCAGCGCCTACTACAGCCATCTTAAAGTGTCTCCATATTTCATTTGGGTCGTTGCTCTCCTGTTGCATTTGTTTAGCTCTACTGATTTCGTTTTGATATCTAACTAAGCATTCCTCTTCTCTCATATTCTCTAGGATAAATCTTTCTCTCACTTGGCTTTTAATTGGTTTATGTTTCACTGTCTTTAATTTAATTAAGAGAAGCCTGTGATCTGAATCGAATGACACAGAGGGAATACTTTTTACATCTCTTACCATATTTTTGTTATTTGTTATTGCCAAGTCAATCATTGATTTTTCCGTGTATACTCCTAAGGCCGAGTTCCACCGATACCACGTCCACTTGTGGCTGTCTCTATGATTATAGAAAGAGTTCATTATGGACATCTGGTTTTGCATGCAGAAATCAATTATGTTTTCTCCTTCTCTATTTCTGTCCCC
This sequence comes from Palaemon carinicauda, assembly GCF_036898095.1. Classification (NCBI taxonomy): domain Eukaryota; kingdom Metazoa; phylum Arthropoda; class Malacostraca; order Decapoda; family Palaemonidae; genus Palaemon; species Palaemon carinicauda. The sequence goes on along the minus strand of NC_090732.1, from coordinate 192,118 downwards.
CATGCTAAACGCTCCTAATATTCTCTCTATGCCTGTCCTGTCTTGCCCAAGATGTCCATTCATGTCTCCAATTATTAATACATTCTCTACATATGGGACAGAATCTTTTACTTCCTGCAGATCTCTGTAGAATTCTTCCTTTTCTTCTTGAGGGCGGCCCTGCTGTGGTGCATACACCTGAATTATACTGGCTTGACACATTCCTAACTTTAAGGAAAAGCCAATAATCCTATCACTCTTGTAATTTACATGACTAATTTTTCCAGCTAGCTCTTCCCTCACAATAAAACCTACTCCGTGTCGTGCAGCTCTTCCACCTTTGTAAAGTAATTGGTAATTGTTATGCAATAATTTGGTTCCTTCTCCTGGTAAACGGGTTTCACACAGTCCCAAAATGTCTATATTTCTCTCCTCCATCATCATGATTACCTCCTCCTCCTTACCTCGCAAAGTACTTAGATTAATTGTTCCCAATCTCAAAGCTCCACTTCCTTGTCCATGTCCAATAACATTCCGAGTCAGGATGTGCTCGGGCATCCTTTGATCAATGGGTCGGTCCTGAAGCAAGTCGTGCGGTTCATGAGCAATTTCTAGCGGGTCACCGGCTTGCTAGGCCTGTCGTGAGCCCTCAGAGCTGTTAATTCGTATTATCCATAAGCCTTTTGCTTCCTAATAGGTCACAGAGGTTCCAACATAACCCCCAAGCAGTCTTATGGTAGGCTTAAGCCACTGCACCTCTACAAGGTTACACAGCTCCTTGTCCCAATGTATGTTGGCCTTGGGACCGCAATTTCTTGTCTATGGTAATTTGCTATCCTTAAGTATTTCATTTAATTACAAAAGTATAATTCCTTCACTTTTTACTGTATCAATAAAATAAAGAAACATTTTACCATTACCACAAATATACAGTTAATAATGACACCGTAAACAGGTTTTTCTGAGAACTGATTTCGTCAAATGCAACATGAGAAAATATATTTTAACAGTTTTAACAAACTTTTTTAGCGTTTGTGAACTTTATAAAATGAAAAGCTTACCAGATTATAAGACCAAATAATAGGGATAGACAAATTGGCAGCATTATATGACTAAAAGATATAGTATCGAAATAAAAGGATTTTTCTTTATTATTAAAACAAACTTTTGGATTCTTTAGACTTTTACAGTTTTTTTTCAGCATAGAAACATTTCAAAACATATCAAATAATAATATACTTAATCAAGGAAACAATTATTGTAATCAAGAGGCTGGCGTTAGTTCCTACTTTCTTATTTATAACATATCTAAAACGTCTGGGAAATGCAATAATATAATTTTATCGTCTTATTGAGAGGATCTATTATGATTTCAATTGGTCTTCTCCGTTATTCATTTCCTTTCACTTTGAGATTGGATATTGACTGAATCCATTAAGCACCAATGAAAAGCATTTTCTCACCAAAATCATTGCTATCACATAAAAACATTATTTCTTAAAGGATGTACAAATAACTGAACTTTTCACCAGCCTCTCTCTGAAGACCTTAATGAATACCATATTGATCGTTAAAAGCATTGCTGTTGGCTTGATTATAAATATTGTGTGAATCCTGTCTAGTTTCGTCTTTGGCTTCTTCAGCAGGGCATATGCAGTATGTATATACAGTATGTGTGAATTCGACAGGTATAAGTACAGAAGAATTGTCATTGACTTTTATCTTTCTTCGTGGCTAAGTGGTTAAGACACTTTATACTAGTTTGCCGGACCAGGGTTCGACCACAAGCTCTTGTCTTTGTGTGATTTCGCTTGGGGCTCTGATCCCGAGGTCGTTAAGAGAATCCAGACATTAATGTATCAAATATGTATATGTATATATATACATACATACATACATACATACATACACCATCCATCTGCTTCCCCTAGTGTAGGGTAGCTTCAACGATATGTTTCAACACAAGCTGACCCGTAATACATACCCAGTACGTTCACCAACAACTCGTCGAGCACCCTTATAAACATTCTTCTCCCATCTTCTTTTCTCCCCAAGAGTCGAGAAGGAGACGTTTTTCGTTGTTTTCCCTCGATATAGAAGGAAATATAGGAAGGAAAGTGGCTGTAGGTAGAGAGAGAGAGAGAGAGAGAGAGAGAGAGAGAGAGAGAGAGAGAGAGAGAGAGAGAGAGAGAGAGAATCATTCAAAAGATTGGGCATATTTTCGTGATATGAGAGAGAGAGAGAGAGAGAGAGAGAGAGAGAGAGAGAGAGAGAGAGAGAGATCATCAGCAATTGCTTTTAAGAGTTGAATGTGGCAGTGACTAGTTTTTCATAATTTGATAATCAAACAAGAGATTGTTAACATATGAATAGAATATAAATAAAATAACAAATGACCGAGGAAAAAAAGACATTCTGTGAAATGCATAGAACCAAATTTGTAGAACATACAATTTATATAAAAATCAAATCTAATTCC
>NC_090732.1:187056-189160 GCF_036898095.1 Palaemon carinicauda | reverse complement strand
TCTCTCTCTGTTAATCGATTGATTGATCAAGCCATGAATATTTTATAACAATTATTATCACAGAATTGTGTGATGAAAAACAATAGTCAATACAGGATATTTCGAAATATGAAAGTACCGGCAAAGGATCGAAATATGAAAGTACCGGCAAAGGATTGAAATATGAAAGTACCGGCAAAGGATCAAAATATGAAAGTACCGGCAAAGGATCGAAATATGAAAGTACCGGCAAAGGATCGAAATATGAAAGTACCGGCAAAGGATCAAAATATGAAAGTACCGGCAAAGGATCGAAATATGAAAGTACCGGCAAAGGATCGAAATATGAAAGTACCGGCAAAGGATCAAAATATGAAAGTACCGGCAAAGGATCGAAATATGAAAGTACCGGCAAAGGATCGAAATATGAAAGTACCGGCAAAGGATCGAAATATGAAAGTACCGGCAAAGGATCAAAATATGAAAGTACCGGCAAAGGATCGAAATATGAAAGTACCGGCAAAGGATCGAAATATGAAAGTACCGGCAAAGGATCGAAATATGAAAGTACCGGCAAAGGATCGAAATATGAAAGTACCGGCAAAGGATCAAAATATGAAAGTACCGGCAAAGGATCGAAATATGAAAGTACCGGCAAAGGATCGAAATATGAAAGTACCGGCAAAGGATCGAAATATGAAAGTACCGGCAAAGGGGGGCAAAAAGGATTTTACAATAAATATCGCCAGTCATTGAATCCGCTTGTCAACTAAAATGTAGGTACTAGAAATATCCAAATTATTTGTCAGATTATTTTAACGTCAAATCACTATGTCAATGTAATTAAATAACACGAAAAAGCTTAGTTATATGTTATCCTTATTTCAAAATGAATACTTTTTTAATAGTTATGAGATATTCATGCTAGATACTTTTAGTTTTCAACCATTCTTTGGACCGGTACATAACTCTATCATTCCAATTTCCTACAGCTGTTCTATTCCGGCGTCATTCCATTGGATTTTTCCTTTTAGTATCGATTCACTGCTAAATATAGCTGTGAATTTTAGTTGGAAGTGAGGAAATCTTATCTCCATCTGCTTTTATTTTTTTTTATTTTGGGGTCAGGCACAAGCGTATAATGATCGTGTTAATTCTCATCGTTTTCTATTTTAACACATTTGCACCCATATGTTGCCGCATATGAAAATATTCTAATTGACCGAAGTCCCTCCCCCTTTCTTACTCAATCCTTTTATGGACCCATTAGGAGGAATATGTAAATAATGCATTTGCCCCTATGTGTACCAACAAGTTTTCAGGCAGACAAAGTCATCCTTCTTTGATTGTTTCATATCTTTTAAAGTTTCGGACATAATGTAGGATTTTACACTACATCACACAATCAAATACAATAATGAAAAGTATGTCTTTTTGTATTTGTGTCAGTATTGGAGTGTCGAATGTATCTTACTCCATTGTAGCATTTGCAGTGAATCCTTTTTGCTAATTCGCCAATGTTGATAAAAATGCTTAGAGGAAATCGCTCAATCAGAGACTGAATAGGAATTTAGATAGTTCTAACCGTTAATCATAATTTTAAGAGAGGAAAATAGGAAACTGATTCCACGCCATTATACCTAGAGTCATTCATAATTTATGCAATGGAATGGACAACCAAATGTTATACATCAAGTAATTTATATATGTTTTACCTTCAAGAGATAAATGCAATACAATAAAGCTTTTTATGTGAGAAATTTGAGAATACCATTCATTCTGCTCGCAGAAAATCTACTTGGACGAATCTTATTTTTCTTTCTTGCATTACTTCTCTTTTACCTGTCATGTTACCACAGGGTCATTTGAAATCATGTGTAATTGTTACTCTGATAAGTTCCTTTGGATTCATTCATTCATAATTCATAAATTTGAATCAAATCCTTATCTGTAAAATGAATGATTGGCACATTTTTCACTTTAGTCAGGTTCACTATGTCAATGGAAATACCTCCGTTCAAAGTCTATGTAAAATAGCAAAACTCTATTTTTGAAAATCTTAGGGCACTATGAATCCAAGATAGAATTTTTCTAATTTCTCATATGCCTGCTTAACCAACTATTT
>NC_090732.1:172056-179556 GCF_036898095.1 Palaemon carinicauda | reverse complement strand
TTCAGTGATCGACAATGGGGGGAACATGGAAGAGGAAATTAACAACCGGATTCAGTGTGGTTGGAACAACTGGAGGAAGGTGTCTGGTATCATATGTGATAGGAAAGTCCCTATAAGATTGAAGGGCAGAGTGCACAAGGCAGTGGTCAGACCAGCAATGACATATGGATTGGAAGCAGCACCCCTAAAGAAAACAGAGGGTAGAAAGTTGAACGTAACCGAGATGAGGATGCTTAGGTGGATGAGTGGAGTAACCAAAAAGGACAGGGTTGGAAATGAACATATTAGGGGTACAGTAAAAGTCACTGAGGCATCAAAGAAAGTGCAAGAGGCAAGGTTAAGATGGTATGGCCACCTGATGAGAAGAGAAGGGCAACACATGGAAAGAGAAGTGATGGACGTGGAGGTGGATGGAACACGAAGGAGAGGAAGACCTAAGACCAGGTGGAGAGATTGCATTAGAGATGATATGAGGGAGAAGGGAGTATGGGAGGAAATGACACAGGACAGAGGGAGATGGAAGAGACTCATTAGAAACGGCGACCCCGAATAGGGATAAAGCTGGGAAGAAGAAGAAGATATATATATAAATATATATATATACACACACACACACACACATATATATATATATATATATATGTACATATATATATATATATATATATGCACATACATTCATAAATATATACTTAGATATATACAGTACATACGTGTACAGGTACATGTATACATATACATATTTAACTCATGATTAATATGTGTATATAGCTATGCACATATAAGCTTATTACCATATATATATACATACATATATATATATATATATATATGTATATATATATATATATATATGTATACATATATATATATATATATATATACTGTATATATATATATATATATATACATATATATATATATATATATATATGTATATATATATATATATATATATATATTTATACATATACAATTACATATATATCAGTTTTCATATCTAATTTAACAATATATAGTGCCGCAGTACTTATGTATACTATATGTATACTAAATCTTAATTTCACAGTAACGTGAATTATTCACAGTCTATACAGTTCCACCTTAAGTGGTTAAAGTTTTTTTTATATAGCTTGCAAATCTCTTTACATATTAAGGCATCGAGTTTATACATTCTATGTCCGATATTCAAGTAGTTTTTAAAGATTTCTTTTATGAAAGTGGACCCTATGATGTTTCTTTCCAATAAGTTATTTGAATGAACCAATTTCTTTTCATGTGACCAATTAATATTGTATGAGAGAGAGAGAGAGAGAGAGAGAGAGAGAGAGAGAGAGAGGAAGAGAAGAGAGACTGAATATTTTTCATAAGAGAATTAACAAAGTTTTACTTATAAACACATAAAAACCACTTGACTTGCATCACACAAAGAGCATCGTGTCACAACCTTAATTACCTAATGGTGAGACATCATCAGCATGGAAGAAATTTGTAAATTATGTAAATTATAATATGCTAAGAGCATTTGCATAAAAGTCATACGTTTTGATAATTAGTTTATTGTATCAAGGTAATTTTAGCTAAAATATGGATTAAATTCCATTCCAACGAAAGCTATTTAACATCTATTTGAAAGCTATATAGGATCTATGTTTCAAGTCCATACATGATGAATCAGATTTAAAACATTCACCTTATGAAGACGACTAGACTTAGCTTTTATGTGTCCACAAGAGTTACAACTTAGGAAATAAGGATATCTTTTTTATAGAAACTATCCACCGTTCTTATTATGTTTCTTTTTCTAATATATCTAGACAGGAAGTGCATCTGAGAGAAATGACACTCCTTTCATTCACACTATTTAACGTTTTAATTCACAAAACACTAAACACTATGATAAGTTCAAGAGACTTTGTATCTCCTGCTTTCTCTACCTCATTATCTTCACAAATTTCGTTGAGAAGGTGGTTTTAATGGGTTTGTATTTACTTTTATGTCTATCTGTGTGTTTGTGATTCGCATAACTCAAAAACTAATTGAACGAATCTCATGAAATTTGGTGGGATAATTGGCCATGATCCAATGACAATTTGAATAGACTTTCGGAGTGAGAGGATCAAACATCAACACCAAGGCCCTGTCAGTTTAAAAAACAAATCTCTTTTTGCCCTATCGTGTAAAATTTTTATCGGATTTGCTTGAACCTAATACCAAAGTATCCATAATTTAATTGATTATCTTGGGATAGAAAACATTATATAGGCAAAAGTAGGCGCTCTACCGAGTGGTCGTTCTAGCTATATGTATCAAAATCAATGTAAAAAAGTCGTATCCATATAATAATAAATGAAAAGAACGATAACTATTTGAGATTGTATATCTGGGAAATGTAAAGAAAATCTCAAGAGATGCCTTGAGAGGATGGTCGTCGACCATGATTCCTGTCTTCAGTCAACACGATAAACTTGGAAACTGCTCTTCATAGGAAAGGGATTGAAATTATTGGCAAGCTCTATTCATGAAACTATTGTAGGTCCATATGGAATTATTACACTCTTTTTTTTTCTCCTTTCCTTCTCCGGATTTGTTTTGTTTTCCACAAAACATCCCACTATTTGCTCAGAAGGAATTTTCATTAGATCCCTATGGTTTCCTTGTTTAAAAAAAATAAAAAAATAAAAAAAAAACAATCCATTTTAAAATCAAGTATATACAGTATTCTATATTGGAACAGTTTACACCTTATATCATAATTGCAAATAAACTATCAAGTTCAGGTATAATCTCTCTCTCTCTCTCTCTCTCTCCTCTCTCTCTCTCTCTCTCTCCTCTCTCTTTCTCTCTCTCTCTCTCTCTGTTTAATCATTATAACTAATAAACCCGGTACATGATATTTAAGATTAAAGATACGAAAATGACAAATGTAAATTCATACATATATAGAAATATTTACCTGGTTGGTTTAATGCCGATGTTACAATTTGACTTGGGTTAGATTACCTTTGGTCAGGGCATCGTGATCATTGAACGTTCTGTATTACCATCTTTGACTTAATTTTAAACAGCCAATAAGTTATTAAGTGTATGGTACAATACGAAAAAAGGTACATACGCACAAACTGATTGACCCAGTGTCATGCAAATAAATAGAACTACCAAGTATCATTATTCATGTAATAAAACCATCACATTATTATTGAATAGAATAAAAATGTGTCAAATGTATCTGACCAACTATACAATCAAACGATGATAAAGCAAATTATCTTTTCCTTTTTTATAGTTACTCAGTAATCTCTTGTCATTAAGGTTCACTTTAGTTGTCATAGAATTCCATCATTTAACAAAAATATATCTATGTTGGCCCTCCTTTGATTTGTTACTTGTTATCACTTTCTAATTGTGTCACTCTTTTCATCACTATATAAGGAGTGGAAAATTATGTTTCTCGTTATAGTTGTCACTCCATTGAAAGCATCCCATGTGTATTAGGTGTTTATATGTACAGACAAACACACAGACACGCACAAATACACACACACAAACATATATATATATATATATATATACATATATATATATAAATATATATATATATATATATATATGTATATATATATATATATATAATGTACAGTATATTTATATATATATATATATATATAATGTACAGTATATATATATATATATATTTATATATATATGTATATATATATATATATATATGAATATTTATATATATATATATATATATATATATATTTATATATATAAATATATATTCATACATATGAATATATTTATATATATGAATATAAATGTATATATATATATATATATATATATGTATATATATATATATATATACATATATATATATATATATTTACTGTATTCATATGTGTGTGTATTTGTTTGTGTATAATCATGAGCGCACAGGCACACACACAGACACGCACACACACACACACACACATATATATATATATATATGTATATATATAGATATATATATATGTATATATATATATATATATATTATATCATCTATCAATAAGAAGTATAAACTATTCATCCTTCAAACACCTGCAACAACAACCACCCATACTTAGGAGGAAATTGAAACTTTTTTTTAATATCTGGAGATATCTATACAAAAAAAAAAAAAAAAAAATAAATAAAAAAAAAAATAAAAAAAAAAACCTTAAGGCTCAATTCACATATGGTTTGGGTGTTTTCACTGCTAAAGTAGGTTAAAAGAAGAGAGGAGAATCAGCAGCGGGTAAATTTAGAGTAGGCACAAGGAATGACACAGAACACATGCTTGTAGAACTTATTGAAAGAAACATCTTAAAATCATGTTCACCTTTTTTTATAAAGTAAATAGAAAATGGATATAAGGGAGCCAAAATTGAGAAACAAAAAATTAAAAAAAATTTATTCATAGTGAAAGGTCAATTTAGTGTAAAATGTAACAGTATTAATCAAATTAAAGTCAACCGAACATAGAATAGAAGGAAGCAAAATGTGTTTAGATCTAAGGGATGAGATGAAAAAGATCTGTTTTAAGAAAGGGAATAAACATTTCTTTAAATAACAAAGCACTCTGTGAGTGCAGGGGCAGATTATTTTTTCACCTTTTGCTTGATCTTGACCTTGACCTTGGACATAGGACTTTCAAAATTGATTCACTTCCACTACTTAAAATAACAATTAATCCCTAAAAGTTTCAGTATTCTGAGTAAAATTGTTGTCAGGAAGTTGTTCAAAAACAGACAAACAAACAAACAGACAAATAGTGGTGAAAACACAATCTCCTTCCAACTTTGTTGGTGGAGGCAATAAGAGAGTAATCGGGTAAGCTTAGTTTAGCAATACAAAATAGGTACTCACACTTACATGATGAATTGGAAGTTAATAAAGATGAAATGAAAGTAATCTAACAAACGAATCTATGGGAATCAGCATAAGAAATCAGTGGAAAAGTTCTTAAACAGGATTAAGGAAAGTATCAAAAAGCTAAAAAAAAATGTAAAATATTAAAGATTGAAAAATGGGCTAAAATCCAAGAGAGATGAAATAAATTTAGTAGAACTATCAAAATCGATAAACAAATTCAAAACGCATGATAATCATAAACACAATTAGTCGAAAATTGACGAAACAGTGAGGAAAGTAAGAAACATCAAATTGATGAAAAGAATTCTTGAACAAGGGGCCAACAGATGTTTGCTTTGAAGGAAATAAATTGAAATATCATACACAATAGAGTTGGTTTGATAAAATTTGCAGATGATTTCTATACAATGCTATACAATAGTTATATTAGAAATAACTTTACCAGTAGATATAAGAAAACACAAGAGCCTGTGCAAATCGTTATAGTTAGAGAAATAAAAACAAAAAACAGTAAAAGGTATGAAAAGAAGCAAAGCAGCAGATGATGATCAAACAACAGATTTAATAAAGATGGGGAGGATTTCATAGTAGTATAACTAGCTAAACATTACACCAAATATTTGCAAGAATGCTCTATACCAACAGCTAACAAATCAAAACTTTATCATTATACTAATAAACAAAATACCTGAAAAATTACCGCCCAATAAGTTTACAAACATTGTTCAAAATCTTAGATTCCAAACAAAACCTATAGAAGATTTCTCACAATAAGATCCCGTGACTATTTTTTTCACGACTAAGGTTTAAAGGTTGATTTTAGTCAATTGGGAAGATGCGGATTTGAGCTGGAGGGTTCAACCTCGTTTAAATGGGGGCTAGCTCTGCTCGAGGCAAAAATACAAAATGCCTGCCACGCAATTACTGAATATAAAATGTTGCATCTTTGCTTCTACATGACATTTTTTTTTTTTTTTTTTTTTTTATATTGGGATATTAACACAAGTTTTTTTTAGGTCTAGGATGTCACATGTTGCAATTTCAGATTGTTAAATTTAGGATTAGTCACAAAATGTAACTTAGGGGGCAATTCAAAGATTGTTGCGGAAATGCTTCTGGATTATAGTAAAGATTTTTTTTTTCTCTTATTATTGGCAGGGAATTTTTATTTGTTTATATGCAGGAGTACACGACAATTTGACTGAGGAGAAGGATACAATCATTGTTTTTATCCTCTCAATATTTTCGCAAAGATAGGCTACATGATACAGATCTTTTCACTTTACACTTTCTGTTGTCTGTTCTTCTTGTCCTTCATGTAGTACAGTTATGTGGTAAAATAGGATCAACATCACTTTATTTTGTTATAAATCGAAAGTGTTTCAATAAAAAAATATAAATAAAACATGAATTATATGAATTTTCGCAGTCATTTTCTATCTAAGACTATCATATGAAATATCAATATTTCTTATACAGTATATAGAACGTGACAATGATTTTACAGTTGTGTTGTAAATGAAATAATGATCATGTGATTTATATCCATTATGTTAATGCTAATTCGTATTTCAGAAGAAAAAGAGACCAATAACATTCTGTTAATGTTAATTCATATTTCAGATGACAATGCTACAAATTTGACGATGATGACGCCAGTGTCTTCGACGACTAAAACTTCAAAGGCGACTACTTCGAAGACGACAACTTCGAAGATGACGGCTTTGACGATGACGTACTTGACGACAGTGACTTCGACAATGACTAACTCGAAGACAACGATAACGACGAAGACGATAACGATGTCTTCGATGACAACAGTGGTGACGACGACAACGGCGGTGACGGTGACAACGGTGGCGATGACGACAACGGCATTAACGACGACAACGGTGGCGACGACGACAATGACAGCGATGACAACAGATACGATGACGATGATGAAGACGAAGACACCTTCAACATTGACGACTTGGTCGGCAACGACGATGATTAAAACGACGGAACTTGTGCATTGGAGCATCAAATTGTATGTTCTGTGAAAACATTCGTTCTCTAAAAAACTCAGTCACATTTTTTTCACCATTTTCATGGGCACTTTTAAAATCATATATAAGAACATGAGGCAGTAACACCAGCTACCAAAGATCTCAGTTGTGATTTATCCAAGTCAAATGGATCACAGTCAAAGACAGTTATATAACTGTCTAGGTCTTGGAAGTTTGTGACTCTGGAGCAATCAACTCAAATAGTGACTGAATGATTACCTGTATACATGGAATGGAAATAAATCAGATTTTCATTATTCTACGTTATATACTACTGTAAAATCCTTGTCACATTTAAAACATAAGAAATGTTTTTATTTTGTCATGACTGTCTTAGATAAAAGACGAATGCCGAAAATCTAGATAGGTTATATGTTTTATTATATTTTTCTATTAAAACACTTTTGGGACATAAAAAAAAAAAAGTTGATATTATTGTATTACATCACTGTCCTCGATAAAGAACAGGAGGGCAGACAATAGAAAGTGTAAAATTTGAAAGATCTACAGTATATTATGTAGTCTACCTTTGTGCAGATATTCAAGAGAT
>NC_090732.1:154556-167056 GCF_036898095.1 Palaemon carinicauda | reverse complement strand
TTCTTCAGCAAGAGGTAGAGGCCTTTTTATTTTATCTTTGAGTGGGCTTTTTCTGTCTGCGATGATTGACTTGAATATAATGCTGCTATTCCTGAGGTCAATCCTGGCTGACAGGGAGATTAGGTTAGTTTCTTCTGATGAGTCTCATGGTATTGTTTTGGACTACCTGTAATGATGCTTTTTGAGCGTCGGTCAATGCAGTAAGTGTGGGTGCTGCATAATCAATGTGGGATCGAATTGCTTGTAGGTAAAACAGCTTCAGGAGGTTGATAGATACTCCTTGTTTAAGGGAGGTCATGCGTTTCATGGCTGATAGACGGATTTTTGTCTTCTCTCTGAGGTAGGTTACTTCATTAGCTGCTGACAGGGTTTTGCTAATGATTACCCCGAGGTACATGAATTGACTCACCCATTCGATGTCCTCACCTCTCAGTGTGAAGTTTTGAGGGTTTTGCGAGCGTTTTATGGCCATTGCTTTGGTTTTGTTGGTGTTGATCTTTAGGCCAAGATCATTGCACTTGGCTTGGATCATGTCAAGTGCTTTTTGAGTGATATTTCTGGCATGAGCTTTATTTGGGCATACTATGCATATGTCATATGCATATATGAATATCTCCACTCCTTTTGGGAGTTTTAGAGTGGCTAAGTTCTCCATTAGTAGATTGAACAGGTAGGGGCTGAGTATGCCTCCTTGTGGTGTTCCATTCTCCAAGGGGATGAACTCAGTGGTTTCTCCTTGGAAAGTGACTCTGGCCTCTCGGTTTTGAGCGTAGTTTCGAGTCCAGGCCAGCAAGTGTCCTTTTACTCTCTTTTCAACAAGTGTGAAGAGTATAGCTGGTGAGCTGGCTAGCTCAAAGGCTTTCTCGAGATCAAGGATTATGACAAAAGCTTTTTTGTCGTTAATTGTTGAGAGGACATCTGTGATGCATTCTTGAGTGCCTATGCCATTTCTGTAGGCATATAGGCGATGATGTAGTTGGCCTATTTTCCACTGCAGTCTATTGAGTACCATTCTCTCAGCTACTTTCTCTATGCAGCTTATCAAAGCTATAGGTCGGTAGGTATTTGGCTCCTTAGGTTTTGGAATAGGTTTGGTGTCCTGCTGGTTCCATGTGGTTGGACGTAATCTCTCCGTGTGGGTCCTGTTTATCAGATGCAGCTAGACCAATTTGGCATGGTTTCCCATGTTCCACAGCATGCTCTATGTGATGAGATCGGCTCCAGGGGCAGTGTCCTTCCTGCCTTTTGATAGGGCCGTATTTAGTTCTTCCATGGTATAGTGGTGATCAGTGTCATCTACCTTGTTGCAAGCGGCTTCTATGATGTTGTTCCTGATTGGGAGCATAGTTCTCTACCTGTTGAGGGTTGGCAGAGGTAGATTGATGCTTTTTGCTCTGTCCGCAAAGTTGTTAGCAATCCTCTTAGCTTTAGCTAATGGGTCTGGGTGTGTAACTCTGGGTGCATTGTATTTCCCAGAGACTTTGTTAAACCAGCCCATATTTTGGCTAGGGATGTGCTGAAGTTGACCTCGTTGCACCATGAGTACCATTTGTCTAGTTTTACTTCCAGTGATACTTGCACAGAATGCTTGATGATCTCTACAAGTAGATTATGTAGTTCATCGGTTCTGTGTCTTCTAAGGAGTTTCCTGGTCTTGTTTATTCTGGCATTCATTTCTTTGATGTGGCTGTTATAGTACCAGGCATCAGCATGTTTCTTCTCAGAGTACTTTTTTTGTGGCATGGATACACTGGCTGCTACCTCTAGTTGTTTGCTGAAGTCGGTAGATAGGGTGGAGATATCATTGTGCGGGTGTTTGATATATTCCAGAGCCAAACTCTGTCATGGCTGTTTTGAATTTTTACTTCAATGGCAAAGTGATCACTGATTAGTACAGGATGTGGTTGCCATTTGGCTCCTCTTTGTATGGCACTGGATAATAAGGTAAGATCTAGACGACCTCCTTTTAGATGGGTGGCTTCTGTGACGTCGTTGAGCAGTGCTACATCAGGAAATTCTTGCAGTAGGGCATGCAAGTGTCTGCCAGTTTGATTTGTTTCTGATATTGAGTTCAGGAACTGATGATGAGCATTAAAGTCGCCTGCAATAATTGAGTCTTTGTTGGAGGCTTCTGCAAAGAGTGCCTCGGCATCAATATTTTTTGCTGGGGATTTGTATATATTGTGGACTGTTAACGTTGTGGCTAGGAGAGATATTTGGACACTTAGCGTCTCTGCCTCTGTACAACAGTCTATGCTTGGTAGTAGTTTGGAGGGGATGCTGCTTTTAATGAGGGTAGTCAGTCCTCTTGTCGTTGGTGATTGATACATTGTGTATACTTTGTATCCTGAGAACGTGAATGGCATGTTCTCATTAAGCAGAGTTTCTTGCAGTATGATAATGTCAGGGTTTTGCACTGAGGTTTGAGACTGAAGAAATGCAAGCTTGTTTCGAAGTCCACAAATATTCCATTGGAGCACTTTTACCTGAGTGTTTTGGTTGTTGCAAGTGGTTGTATGAGGTCCATTTGCAGTAGGAACTATGAAGGGAATTGAGCTCCTAGTTCCTTGGCGGCGTTGTCAAACACGAAGTCATCCAATGACTCCTGAGTGAATTTGATTTTGCGGGATCGCAAGAAGTTACAAAGGATGTTGCTGATGGCTGCCAGCAGAGCATCCATAGGACAAGCAGAGAGGTTGTACTCACTGCTGTCTATGTTTAAAGGATGTTTGGAGGGGCGTGAGGCGCTAGATTTGCTTGTGGCGGTGGAAGGTAGGTTAGGAAATTCTTTTAGGGAGTGGGTAATGTTGGGTGTGTGAGTGGTCGGTGCAGAGGAGGATGGGTTGGGTTCTGGTTGCTTTGGCTGGGTGACATTAGGAGAATTGGTTGGAGAGGTAAATTTTAAAGGTGAGGGAGTGCGAGGAGTATGGGTTGGGGATCTTTTTCTTTGGAAGGAGGTTTAGGAGGACGTTGAGGTTTAGGTGCTGGAGGGGGGGTTGGTGGAGAGGAAGGTCCAGGAAGGGCATGTCTGGAAGGGTTAGGATTTTGTTGGGAGGTGTGGTTGGAAGGTGTAGGGTTTTGTTTAGTTGGAGGTGGCTGCGTTCGATGCTGTTGACGTGGATGGAGGTTGTAGTGGCGGTCTGCTCCTTGGCGGTCTGCTATTCTCTGAAGTCTGTGGAGGCATCTAACATGCCAAGCATGATGGGATCCTCCACAGTTAGGGCATCGGGCGAAGGTTTTGTGCCCTGTTTTGTGCCTGGCAATACAGTAGGCGGTGGGGTGCTGTCTGCTGCTGCAAACCTTATAGATCTCCGGACCTGTGCAGCGGGATTTGTGGTGTCCAAACTTCTGACACCGGAAGCATCGAAGTTGCTCCTTGATGTACTCTTCGGTGCAAAATGTGCCCCAAAGGCCGAAGGATAGATGAGGAGGGCGAGCTCCCTTGTGGACAGCCTCCAATTTGTGGGATCTACCTCCGGCTTTCCCCTCACATCTCTTGACAGTGATGATGGAGGGATTTTGGAGCACTGGTTCCAGTGGAAGGTCGAGGTCATAGACAACGATGATGGTGGTGGGTTTCTCGTTGATGTCCAGTTTTAGGACGTTTTCCTGTTGCTCTAGGTAGGTCTTTGTCTGCTCATCTTTGGCTGTTATGACCAGTTGTCCCCTGCGATTGGTACGTATGGTCATGTTGAGGCGAGGATTGCTAGCTTCCATGGCAACTATGGCAGCATAGGATGTTATGCTAGGTCCTGGAGTAAGCCTAAACTTGGGGTCTCCAGTTGCTGCTGTTTGCGAAGGTGGGTCTTGAGAGGGGATATTCTCAGTCTCCACCTCTTCTTGGGTCGCTGGTGGGTGGTCTGGGGTCTGTACTGGGTAGTCCCCTGAAGTTCCAGGGACTGGTTCCGTTGCAGGTGATTGAGGGCGCTTTGTATGGCTCCTCAAAGTAAGGCCGCTTGGTTTCTTGATCCTGCCCCTCTCCACTCTTGTTCGAGGGGAGGAGGTGGGGATAGGGGATGAACCCCTTTCTGCCATTGCAGAACGCGATGGTGGTCTTCAGCTGTTGAACGATGTATACTGCAGGTGTCGTCTCAATGAAGAAAATAAACAAAAACTAAAATCAAGACTAAGTTAAGTCTTGAAAAATCGCGAACACTGAAATATCTCTACGGGAAATACAGTGAAAATTTCAGTTACTCGCTGGTTAAAGTCGATCCTTTCACTAGTTTGTTAGTGAAGAGGATGAGGAATACAGTGGAGAGGGGCTGTTTACATAGGAAAGCAAGGGGGTGTTTCCAATTGTTCTACAGTTGTTATAATTGCTGGAGGGATTAGCCATATTTAATTACATCCAGGTGCGTCTTCGTATTGTTGAGCCACTCGGAGGATGTCTTAACATCTGATGCATATCCACTGTCCACTGTGTAAGCTTTCCATTGGCCCCCAGATAAGTTCATTATGTTTGATTGATTTATGATGGCTGATTCCAGGATCTTCCTTCTGTACGGATAGGTACTCTTAAAAAGCAAAGAAAACTCACTCCAGTTAATCTGGTGCCCTAAATCTGTAAGGTGAACGAAAATCCCCGAGTTTCCATAGCCATAACAACTGTAGAACAATTGGAAACACCCTTTTGCTTTTCTATGTAAACAATCACTGTCCACTTCATTCCTGAGTTTTACTTTACATCTTGAAGAGGGCCAATGTTTATTGGTCGAAATATAGTGATTTATTTATATTTCCTGTTCCTTTTGTGGTCCTTTTTGAAATAAAACACACACACACATACATACAGATATATATATATATATATATATATATATATATATATATATATATATATATATATATATATATATATATGTATGTGTGTGTGTGTGTGTGTATATATATATATATATATATATATATATATATATATATATATATATACATACATATATATAAATATATATATATATATATATATATATATATATATATATATATATATATATATATATATATATATATATATATATATATATATATATATATATATATATATATATATATATATATATATATATACATATATTTGTATATATATATATATATATACAGATATATATGTATATATATATATATATATATATATATATATATATATATATATATATATATATACAGATATATATATATATATATATATATATATATATATATATATATATATATATATATATATATATATATATATATATATATATATATATATATATAAATAAATACTGTATGTAGTAAGGACTGCAAAAATAAGATCAGTTATCTACCATGTAATGGTACTAGGACCAATGATTTAAAATCATATCAATTAAATTCTTGAGTAGGTAATCGTATAATTGTAATAAATCAAGTTATATAAATATATGGATTTTCCTTTATAGTGGTAGGAAAATCTTTGAAATATAGTATTTACATTGATGTTATTATTAAAATAATTCATTCAACGCTTTTTAAACCTATTTCATATTTTCAAGAGAACGATAATTGTTCATATTTACATACTATATATCTTTCATTTTTTTAAAAATTTTCATTCTGTGATTTTAAAACTATATTCACCAAGCCCATATCCATATGGTGTTTGTTGTTTGTATTTCATGTGTTCTTTAACGAAAAAATAGTGAGAAATGGTATCAAATAACCGTTTTACTTTTTATGTAAATATCAAACGTGATAGATGAGGATAATATTTTGCATTAGATTAGCAGAATATTTTAGTAGATTTATAAATTTCAAATAGTTAAGCTAATTATTTTTCCTTTTTACTCTAACATACAGAGATTGATGACCCCCCATTTCGAATTCTGACGAAATTTCCAATTATCCTAAAGTAATATCGGCCATAAATATAGATCAAAATGTACATTACAACTGAAATTGATGGTCCTTTATTTGATCATAAGTTTGATAGGGTTATTTTCTCCTTGCCATGCCAGGGAGTGTAATTAATTTTGTTTTGTATTAGAAAAAAAAAACCTGAATTCGTCAGGTATATATACAGAAGATTTGTCATTGACTTTTATATTTTCTCGTGGCTAAATGGTACTGTCACTGTCATACAAGTGTCGTGGACCAGAGTTCGATTCCCTGCCGGTCAGAAGTTATTTTCTGGGAGGGGTTTGCCTTGGGACTCTGACCCCAAGGTCGGTAACAGAATCCAGATAATAAGGTGAAGATAGGTTGGTTTCAACTATAAGGACAAAAAGCCAGAATTCGATAGATATATGTACAGAAGAATTGCCGTTAACTTTTATTTATTTATTTATTTTTCTTTTTTTTTTAGCTAAATGTTGTCACTTTAAATCCAAGTATCCTGGACCAGGGCTCGATTCCCGGCCGTTGAGATGCTGTTGTCTTTGAGTAATTTGGCCTTGGGACTCTGATCCCGAGGTAGTAGGTTGTAGATTGACCAAGGCACCAGCCACCCGTTGAGATATTACCGCTAGAGAGTTATTGGGTCCTTTGACTGGTCAGACAGTACTACATTGGATCCGTCTCTCCAGTGACGACTTATTTTCTCTTTGCCTACACATACACAGAATATTCTTAACACACTCTTCACTTTCCTCAAACACTTGACAGAACTGAAATTACCAAACAATTCTTCTTCTCTCAAGAGGTTAACTACTGTGCTGTAATTGTTCAGTGCCAACTTTCCTCTTGGTAAGGGTAGAAGAGACCCTTTGGATATGGTAAGCAGCTCATCTAGGAGAAGGACACTCCAAAATTAAACTAATGATCTCTAGTCTTGGGTAGTGCTATAGTCTCTGTACCATGGTCTTCCACTGTCTTGGGTTAGTGATCTATTGCTTAAGGGTACACTCGGGCACACTATTCTATCTTATTTCTCTTCCTCTTGTTATTTCCAAGACTTTATAGTTGATATAGGAAAGATTTATTTCAATGTTATTGCTGTTTTTAAACATCCTGCTAGTTTTCCCTATTTCCTTTCCTTACTGGGCTATTTTCTCTGTTGAAGCCCTTTTGATTATAGCATCCTGCTTTTCCAACTAGGGTTGTAACCTGCTATGAGATTCAGGGCCTCTGTAACACGGTTTTTTGGACTTTGCTCCTTATCAAAGTATCGGATGTAGCTGAAAATTGACATATGTATATTTTACAACCACACACAAATTTTGCCAGCATTTTCAATACCCTAAACCCGATAGTTTTAATTTTTATAGAGTAAAAATTATCTAGTCGACGCCATGGTCAGTGATAACGAGCCAAGAGTCGAAAACATTCATTACGTAAGCAATGTAAACACCTTCTGACAATATTTTGCCCTGCCCATCCACCAGACACCCATTCACCTTGTTCCATCGGCCCTGAAAACCATAACAGTCAAGAATGGCTAGCAGGATTTGGAATTGCCCCCGTGGATGCAAAACTGAATTTGTCTTACGACTTGCAACTTTATACAGTCAAGAGAAAGCCCGTGGCCATATTTACTATAGCCTGAATAGGTAATTATTCAGTTTCTAGTTTAAATCAAATGTTTATGGTCAGATTTGTATTTAGCGTAACATGATTATAATACTTGTAATGTCATTCAGGCTTTTGAACATTTCCATTAACTATCCACTATGCCACCAAGAGAGAAAGAGAGAAAGAGAGAGATTGTTTGTAGACAGGGTTTTTATAACTATTTTTGTTAAAATAAGAATTTGGTGCTAAAATCTCCATCAGACCAACGGATCATCCGATATATATATTTTTTTGTTTCTTCTTCTTAGGCCGTACGACCGTGTTGGCTATGTTTTGGGCATGACTGCATTTTGTAAATAAATCATGAATAGTTTTAGGAGTTTTATTTGTACATCCAATGCGAATTTATAGAAGTAAAGTGAACATAATTCATTTGTCCTTTAAAATAATTACCACATGTAGCAAAACAAATAGTAGTAAAGATGATAATGCAATGAAGGAATGATACCATACTTTATCTTTAGCTTCAACATCGGCAATAACATACCCAGTTGCCATAATTTGTCAGCTTAATTTAATAACCTATCATCTAATGATTAACTTAATTTCTGAGGAGGCCATGGCTTATTGCACAGTGAAAAAACATGACAAAGACTTTATGAATAGCGGAACGATACAAAAATGTGGGTGGGGTATCTGTGCTAGCCTAGTAATACTACTGTAGCAGTAGTGCTGCAACTGTAGTATACATGAATTAAACGTTTAGGCCAACTACTGGGATCCTTGAGGATCATTTAGCACTTCTCACAACTACTCGAGAAATGAGTTTTTATAGCCAGAATTTAAATTTTCTGATCCAACAATGCCCATGATAGCCTTCAGTGTTATCCTGAATTATAACGAGGCCAAAGTGGGTGGAGCCTCAATAAGTCATCAAAATACGGTAACAGCTATTTTTTTTTTTTTTTTTTTTTTTTTAGGTAGGAAGATAGACAATAAATAAAAATTGCTTGACATTGGATATAGCAGTTATCAAATCAAGCTTTTCTACTACGTTTTTGAAAATTATCAACTATTCCCTACACCTTGTCAATATTATTGTGGCCTATGAAGTAGACTGTAATTTCTTAGGAAACTTATTTTGGGAGTTAGGCTAATAATCAAAGTGTTTTTGTATTTACTAACATATTTTGTTGGTTTGTTCATTATGACAATTATCAGTGGAGAGGTTTCAGAGTTCATAAAGGTGTACTGCTTTGCTTTTATTTAAACTTTTGTGTCATTGTTGGCAGAGGTATAGCCTTCGTTACGTATAGCCAATCGTCGATCGAGAAAGAGAGAAGAAATGCCGTCATAAGTTACGTAACGAGTGCGCTCGAAACCTTTTCTCTGAGTAAGTTAGCCCGTCTTCAAAAAACGTCACTTTTACATTATAAGTACCAAATTTATTCAACCTACGTAATGCAGAATATAGTCAAAATTTATGTGTAGATATAATGTGCATTATGAATAAGCATTATATTTCTGAAATTCATAGATAAAAAATTATTGCAAAAAAACCGTGTTACAAAGAGTAATAATGATAATAATAAATATAATAAAAATGGGTAAGAAAATCCAGACATTAAGGTATTAAAATATATGGCTTATTTGAATATGAAAAAAAGACGTCTATATGTGCAAAATTTTTTATATATATGTATCTATATATATATATATATATATATATATATATATATATATATATATATATATATATATGAATATAAATATTTGAATATAAAAATATATAGCCATCCTCAAAAAGCTAGAAATATGGAAAGCCCCGGGATACGGTGGAATAACTGCAGAGATGATACTGGCCGAAAATGAAGGGACTCCCAGACCAGGGTTAAAAGAATACCGTGTTAGCCCGCATCTGACTAAAATAAGAACAATCTCGCACATGTCGCAGAGCGGCTGCATTGGTTAGAGTTCAGATTAAGAAATATTATCAGTCTGTATTTGACTGTACTCGGGAGAACAACAAAAACTCAAGCTCTGTTAACCACGCCGTCTTCTTCCACCTGGTTAATCTCTGTATAAATCCTCGTTAATAATCTGGGTCCTGAGGAGTCATGGCTACTTGTTCTGTGTATGGCTGCAGATTAAGTCAAAGTCATCAGGAGCTGCAACAGAAATGGCTTCAGTTTTGCAACCGCAACGCAGTCAATGTTATACATGCCAGGGTCTGTAGCCTCCACTTTAAACCTACACACCACAATTTTTTTTTTTGTGTTTGTGTGTGTGTGTGTGTGTGTGTGTGTGTATGTTCATTAAAAAATATAAGTTTTAAAGAGAATTCTCTTATCTCCTTAACCCAAAAAATCAAAACAAATAAATAAAAATAAAGAGTAAAAAATGGAATAGGTAATAAAAGTAAAACAAATGCGAGGTTCTATAATTCATACCTTGTGAGAGACACTTGGCAGGGATTAACAATGCAGGAGGACATTTAAAAGTACATATGGACTTTCTAATCTTCAAATAATAAAGTACCTGAAAATTAAGGGAAAAGTTATCTTCCGTTGACACGAAAGAAAGAAAAGTGTGCTTTGGGGGAAAACACCTACTATAGTGACCCTAAAACTTGTTTTCCTCGTTTTCTTCTACAGTCGGTTACCAATGACGTCACGAAGGTGCACAGTAACTCACAGACGGTCTAACCCAGTATTCTTTTAACCCTGTCCCAGACTACTCACAAGATTATTTTGTAGAATGGGGCATGAAGAGGCAAAACTTGATGAATTGGAGTTAGGAGTGTTGGCGAAAATAGCCAAAAAAAAAAAGAAGACCTGACTGATAGCAATACTTACGGAGGCATAACACTTACGTCATTTCTTATGAAAATATACAGTATGCTTGTTCTAAAGAGACTGGAGAGAAAGATTGATTAAAATCTAAGAGAAAAACAAGCAGGATTTAAAAAAGGAAGAAGTTACACTGACCAAATTTTCATTTTGCGATATGTACAGCAAAGCGTAGAAATCCCCCTCTGATGGCTTTTGTGGACTATGAAAAAGTCTTTGATAGTGTGCATCGGCTAATTTTGTTGAGAGTCCTGTGTTATTACGGTAATCTTGAGCATAGCATGTGCAGAGTTAATGCTAATGGAGTCTTATCAAATGAATTTCCCGTGAACAGCGGGGTGCTACAAGGGAATACGTTCTCACCTATGGTCTTTATCTTCCTCATGGATTTTGTAATGTGTAGAACAGTCAGAGATGGTGGAGAAGGATTGGACTGGATTGGCGATAAGAATTTAGCAGATCTAGAGTATGCTGATGAAGCTGTCGTTGTTAGCAGAACACCAGGGGATTTGTAATGCTTGTTTACCAAAATGCATGAAATATTACACGAGGTTGGGCTGAAGATAAATAGAAGAAAGACAGAAATGATGAGAAAAGAGTATGCAATGGAAGATGAAATATGATTAGAAGGAAATAGGATTAATGAGATAGAATCATTCGAGTATTTAGGAACTATGGTCTCCAATACAAGGTCTTTAGAGTTGGAGTTTAGTGAAAGATAGAAAAAAGCAAATCAGACAATGGTTAGGTTAAGTAAAATTTGGAATCAAATCGCCTGAAATTACATATTAAAATCAGACTATATATCAGTTTACTTAGATCGGTGTTACTTTATGGACATGAGTCTAGGGCAACGAAACAGTCTCCAATAGATTTAGTAGATTGGAAAACAAATCCCTCAAAAGGATATTGGGAGTTAAATTGCAGGGCAGGATTAAAATGAAAATATAAGAGATTACTCGAATGCCATATGTGGATGAAATCATGCTCTTCACTCTCCTCAAGAGAGATTAGTTCACCAAACGTTCAGCTGGGATTCACAAGGCACTATAAGAGTTGGAAGATCCAGGCCTACATGGCTGAGGACTATGAAGCGTGAAGTTGGAGAGGATGAATGGATAAGACTACTGGCGAAATCTAACCGAGGCCGTTTGCGTTAATAGACATATTATTATATAATTAAGAAGCACTTACACAAACGACTAGTGACAAAATCATAAATTGTGAAATGGATTGTGTGAAATATGTTTCAAAGAAGGCCCTTCAATATTCAAGATGTTGGATAATATGCACAAGACTGAGAAAATACAGATAAGTATATTCAAGAGGCTGGCGTAGGGGCATGAACTTATTAATGCTTTTGAATTTTGCCATAAAAGACACCCTCTCAGAATTCATCAGTGAAAACCTGCAAGTAACTGTGATAGACGCATTTTCTAAGTAATCACATAGCATGATAAATGTCGCTATGTCTTATAATGATTGAGTAACTAATCCAGCCTTCATTCGATTCAGAGGCAGAAGCTCGAAAATTGATTTCTCAAGCCAGGAGTAATAAAACTATTTGGAGATCTAAATTTCAATATGAAAGTGATATGTAGCTGAATATTAAAAACTTACCCATTTAATATTTTCATGGAAAAAAGTATAGCTCGATCCTCAATAAAAACACCTGAGTTCATATTTGTAGAACTGAGTCGATATATAATTTTATATTTCTTGAAAGCTAACTTTGTTAAGTCTCTAATCAAGTTATGACTTGATTCAACCGTATATGCTTGAATACTGTCCTGCACCCGTTCTCTTTGAGTATTCATGCTTGTAGTAGAGTGAATTCGTTAACAAGAACTTGTATCTACACACACACACACACACACACACACACACACATATATATATATATATATATATATATATATATGTGTGTGTGTGTGTGTGTGTGTGTGTATGTGTGTGTTTATGCATATATATATATATATATATATATATATATATATATATATATATATATATATATATATATATATATATATATATATATATATATATATATATATCTTAACAAGTTAAGATTTGTAGATGACATAGAATTATTTAATAATCCGTATGAGGAAATACAAAGATAACATATGTCACTAAAAATCAGAAAATATATATGAGTAAAACTAGGATAGTATT
>NC_090732.1:132056-152056 GCF_036898095.1 Palaemon carinicauda | reverse complement strand
ATATTTGATATCATGCTGTATTATCCATTTTCTTAAAGCAAAGATGCATAAAACCATGTAAGTATAAGTAAAATATAAGGCGAAAATCTTCGTAACATCAAACAAAATCAACCGTGATTGCACCCAAATTCAACAGAGAAGTTGAGTTGATTGTTAATTCTAATACTCACATTTATGAACCGACCTTTTGGACTCTACTTCACCTTTGCCTTCGACAAACGACACAAACGCTTCATCATTTACACATCTAATGAAAATCCTCATCGCCAGTCAGTGAGTACTACAGTAGGGACCATGACCCCCGTCCCCCAGCATTAGTTGTAGTCGCAGCCTTCGGAGGAACACTGATCTTTGAGAGAAAAACGTTTTGCCACCAAGTTAACCATGGAGTTGAAAATTATTATATTTATTCCAATTAGTGTCATCCTTTTTATTTGATAATAATTATCAGTAATTAAATCTAGGGCCACAGAAAACATTTTTCTGTTGAATGGTCAATGATAGTTGCGATAATTGTTCATTAAAATACAATTTTCTTCGTAGAAACATCAGCGGAACGTGATATCAATACTCACCATTGATGGCAGTAGGCTACAAGTGCTTTAGCAAGGGATAATGTGATTTGCAAATTACCTTTTATAGCATAATATCGAAAGTTATCATGATTTCCTTTGATAAAGAAAGAGGAAGTTTGTCATCTAATTAAAGGAAACATAAATAAGACACAAATTAGTGTGAAAAAACGAAATCCAAGTTATAGCCTATACACGTTTAACTGAAAGGTTAAGCCTATTTCACTAATCAAGGATATATATATATTTTCACATTTTTAGGTTGTTTGAATACGTATATGGTTGTAGCCTAAACATGGTTTTCCATTAATTAGGTTTCATTATCATGATATTTATAAGTTTATAAACCTATTTAGTAGGAATATATATATATATATATATATATATATATATATATATATATATATATATATATACGTATGTGTGTATCTGTGTCTGTGTTTGTGTATGTGCCGCGGCTACGGCTCTCGAGCATAGCTCAAGTATTAGATTTTCTAAAATTCAGTTTATCGCGCATATAACTTCGATTTAGAATTTTTCTCACACCAACAGGAGTCATATCTATATTTAATTTAAACTTTTTTGCTCTTTATAAAAAGAAATCAGAATAGCTTACGATATAATGCTAGTAATTTACAATCACATTGAGCCAATAGTCATGCACTCAGTGGTTCCTGCTGTCACTGAATGGTGAACACTCGATATCACACATTGAGAGTCAAATATGTTTCTAGGGAGATATTATTTTTTTTTTTTTACAGTTATTCACAGTTACTTATTATCAGATAAAGAGTATGACAATAATTAGAATATAATACACTAACTGGCTACCACACAAGGGCTTGTAACGAACTACTTAAGATGAATTCTACAATTTGTTGCATCAGTTTGGACGCCGACTGTACAGTGTAGAAACCAGAAAGCGTGGGAAAATTGAATAAATGAGGAAAAAGTTTATGACCTCCGTTAATATCTTCAGTTTTAAGAACAACGTATTATGCTGATATCAAAAGAATAAACCAACGTTCCATAACTCTGTGCTTTGATATAATTTCAGACGTTTTATATTATATTACTAAATTAAATAAAATTCTGATATGAAAACCTAAATTTCTTATCAACTATATTAAAAACATCTAGATATACCTGAATGATGAAATCAGAAATGATAATTAGCATATCATACGAATTTATACATCCAAAGCATTAAATGTAAACTCGAGTCGCCTGTTCCTGTAGCTAATTCAACCCTTCACACAAACAAAACTGCTTCTTCTGATTGATTCTTAGAATTCAGTCTCAATCAAATTAAAAAGAAATTAAAAATTTCTTAATAAATTTATATATTTCCTAACCATATAAAACTGAGACTTTTTTTATATGAGTAGGACTTCGTCGAAGCTGGAACGGCTGTTTAAACTTTAAACGAGTTAGTAGTAGTAGCTGGTGCCTACCAGGTAGACCCCTCCCCTCCCCCCTCACTTTGACCTTAACTTTCGACTTGGTGAAAGGTTGAGGCAGACAGTGTAACTTAAACGTCTCAGGTTTGTATGGTAATGAAAAATAGAGAAGGGTTAAAAACTGGGTGATTTGTTTTATATGTAAGACCAACCTCTGTCCCCTAATCGGACATTCATCCTCATGAGTGTAAAAGTCCTTATAACCAAACTGGTTGGTTTACTGACCTGGGCATTGTCAGTTTTCTTTAGTTTTGCACATGAGGAAAAGTTATAACTTTTATCAACCTCTTAAAGGTAAGTTGACACCTACGCACTTTTTGGCTGTGACGCGTTATGACATGGAGCCCTGCCACCTCGTAGGTGAAAACACCCAAAAATTTGCAAACATTTCAACGTGAGTATGCGAGACCTTACCAAATCTCACGAGGTTGCTTTCTGATGCCTTGCAAGTACCAAAAGGTGTCCCAAACTGTCACAAAATAAGTTCCTAAGCTACCAGGTTGCTCGATGCCTGGGGAAGTCAGTCACTATTTTACTGTCTATCATAAGTATTAGTTCCTCTATTGGGATTAAACCCTCGAGAAAAACTCAAAAAGCATTTATTATTTTATTTCGGCAAATAGTAAAAGCTTCCCATCTTACTTTATCTATTTCATGAACAACCCCTTTTTTAAAGTGATTTCGAGTTTATCATATACAATTAAAACACATTCATTCTACTGTTCCTTTTGAATAATTCAATGAACTGAAATCTAAAATTTATTTTTTCTTATCATAAGTAAGCATCATGTAAATAATTTTATTGAATATAAGAAAAGTTAGCAGCAGTATTTTTTTTATTTATATGAACTCAAGTGTTTATACTATATTTTAACACGTGAATTAAGTGTTGAAATTATAAACTAGTATTAGATAAAGCAATTGATACTTGTGTTGCTTTGAATCTAAATATCTTCAGCCTGCATAAGAGTGATAGTCAATTAAAAAATTCATCTTTACACAATCTATTATAATCGAAAATAACCATAACAAAAATAACAATGATCATGAACAGGCATAAAACTAATCCATACACACATCAACAAAAGCTGGAAAAATAGTTTTGTGGATGGTCCACAAAATAGCATTACAAATTAGAGAGGCTTATAAGAAACCGCATTATCAATAAACGAAGAGCGAAGAATAACGTAATGGGTCCAACTGCTGTGTTACTGAACACAAATATACACATACGATAATGAAAAGAAAAACTACACAACACTATCGCATTGAACAAATCAAAATAAGGCTGGCAATACACAATTTACAACCAGCTCACCAAACATCATAAGCTGTGCGTTAGAATCCTCAATGTGTCAAGAAATAAGCAAGAAGATGGCATTCGATTGCGTACTAATATTTTCAAATTGTTTTACCCTTGCTTTTTCATTTACTTCTGCATTTTCCCTTAAATTATCAATTCTCCTTTTTAAAACTATCTTTGAGGTTCTAAGGAATTTAGATATCTGGTAGTAATTTTAAAACAAATATTCAATACATTTTTCCGAATGGAGGTTTATATGAGTTATCATGCAAAATAGCAAAATTATTATTATTCGATTAATACTTGAACTTTAGTGTTCCCTTATAATAGTGGCATAGGAGTCTTAAGCTAGGTGGCCACTTGCACGACCTTTAGCCACGATTTTGGGGCACGAACTGGGAGGCTCCCACACTGTTCACGACTAGTTCACGCATAGGTCACGATGAGTTTACGGCGAGTACAGAAATAGTTCAGAAGTGCATGCCCATCAGTATCCACATTGAAACGAACTGGCACAACAACTTCACGCGAAATTTGCGCAGAGTTTGCACATAGTTTATGCACTTCTTGATTTAGCACGACGAGTTTGCACAATTCGGACGGAGTTTTGCCGACTTGGGCACGCCATTTAAAAGGGGGCCTCCCCAACCCCTGGTTATTTTTGGATTAGCTGTGGAAGAGACAACATGCTTGATGCTAGAGACACAATAATTATAGAGAAGAGAAGATACCTATACCTGGAAGCTGCTCTAGTCATTGTTGAAGAGCAGCAGAAAAGGCTGGAAGAGGAGGAAGAGCAAGAAAAGGCAACCTCACCTCGAAGAAAGACACAAAAGAAAGTGTGGGTCAGGGAATGGTTGACCAGAAGGCACAAGTTTGGACGGTATGACAGTCTACTGACTGAACTCCACAAGGAAGATCAAAAGGGTTACAAAAATTACCTCAGAATCACACCTGACCTGTTCCAAGAGATGGTTGAGAAGTTAACCCCTCGCCTCCAGAAGCAGTCCACCTTCATGAGGGAACTTCTTCAAGTTGGACTCAAGCTGTCTGCCACCCTCCATTTTTTAGCCAGCGGAAATTCCTATCCAGGTCTGCAGTACAGCTTCAGAGTTGAAGTAAATACCATCTGCATGTTCATACCCGAGATGTGTAAAGCCATCATTGCGGTCTACAAGGATGAAGTGCTGTGCTCCCCCAAAACTGAAGAGGAGTGGAAGGAAGTTGCTGCCAGGTTCAGCTCCAGATGGAACTACCACAACTGTCTAGGGGATATGGACGGCAAGCAAATCACCATGAAGAAGCCATCCAATGCTGGCTCTTACTATTACAACTACAAGGGCTTCCACAGCATTGTACTGATGGTAGTGGCAGATGCTACCTACAAGTTCCTGTATGTGGATGTTGGGGCAGAGGGTGGTGTGTTGGTTGGAGGAACATGGAGTAACTGTTCCCTGCATGATGCTGTAGAAAAGGACAGAGCTGTAGTGCCTCAACCACAACCACCACCTAATGATGATCTGGACAAGGGTGGCTGATGGTGCAGGTTGCATCCTTGGTTCCCACTCCATGGTACAGGTCCAGGAGGACTGGCCTGAAGACTGTGGTGACTGGGGTGGCATCCATGTTAGAGGTGATGGCTGACTGGCTGGAGGTTGCTGCTGAGGCTGCTGCTGCTGCAGCTCTGACTTGATGCTTGCAAGGTGGCTGGTTGAGGTTGAGGCCAGAACCGCTGCTGCTGAGGAAGCTGCCAAGTTTGCTGCTGCTATGGGGCTGTCCAGGTCATGGCTGGTTATTGCTGTGGCTGCTGGAAAAGATGACGTCGCAGTCTATCTGGAATTCATGCTCGGGGTCCTCCGAGATGCACTGCATGTGGCCTTCCAGCAGGAACGCATAATCGTGTATGATCTTCTGTTGGCTGTTGTAGGAGTGGCTGGCTCCCAATGAACCTGCTTTGGAGAGGATCTGAAACATACAAACATTGTAATAATTTACTACAGTATTTCAATGCAACATATTTCACATGTCATGTCAAGAGCAATGGATCAAACTGAAATACAATTTGCATGTAGACATTGGGATTCTCATATGCTTCACTGCATCACTGAGGTCGCTCTGGGTCACCCCGGTGTTGGCGGTTGTAGTGGCTGTCTCTGTTGTTAGTAGCCTGGACTGCTACCTCTTACCCTTGCCCTTCCCAGTGGTAGTAGATTCTTGGCTCTGCGAACCTGTGGATCTCCCTTTATCATCATCATCGTCACTGATCATCACTGTAGCTGACTCTGGGACAGCAAACTGCTCGCTGGGGACTGTTTCTACCGGACGATGTGTTGCTTCAGGAAACTCCAGGTCTCCATGATCTGGTCGTCACGGGCACTCCTCTATGGCTGGCCAGTTCAAATCTTCTTCTTTATAATCTTCCCCACCCTGGTTCTCATGCTCTTGTAGTGTTTCTTGCATTGGGAACTAGTGGCAGGAGGCTGCAGCTGCTCTCTGACTTGGTCCCACCGGCTGTTCTTGGTCGCAACGATGAGCCACTTCTTCTGCTTCTTGTCATACAGATGGGGGCTTTCTTTCATAAGCTCGGCCAACCACAACTCGGCCTCTTCTGTCCAGCGGTACTCAGGGGTTTCTTTCTTGGAAACCCGGACCCGCTTCTTCTGCTGTCTGGTAGCCTCGTCCTCACTCGATGGATGTCTCTGACTTTCTAGTGGATCGTGCTGTGTCTCCTGGAATGATCTCTCTCAGCATTCTCTTCCTCTGGCCTGTCATCTTCTGGCCTTCTCTGCTTTGCTCTTCCTCGTGTCTGCTTTGTTCTAGGCATATTGTCTCTGTGATGTAAGTTATCTCTTCGCTTGTGATCTCTGGAATGGCGAGCAATTTCCAGGAACTCCTCGTGAACTGTCTGTAAACTGTTCTTGAACTGCTCGTGAATGGTTCGTGCACTACTCCTAAGCTGTTTGTGCCATGCGCAATCTGTTTGTAAAGTGAGTAAACTAGTCGTGAACTGCTCGTGCCATCAATGCGTAAAATACATGTGAGAATATCAGTGGAAGGCACTGTAATGCTGCGACGCTCGAATTTGTGAACATGTTGTGAACTACTCATGAACTCAACCTGAGCTGTTCGTGAATTATTCGTGGCTGTTCATGACAGTCGAAGCATAGCGCGCACTGGCATGCACTGGCACGCATCCTCCATCATCGTCCTGACGAGTTCATTAACAGTTTGCTCATAGTTCACGAACTAGTTGCGAAATTATGCAATGACCAAAATTTTCAACATTTCAAAATTCTCCTCCCGACATGGCACACAATCACGACGGGCTTACACACAATTCACACCAGTTTATGGCTAGTTTGCTCACTGGCATGACTCGAGTCGTGCAATACGTGCCAGAGAATTATGCAGCTGTCAGCCTAACTTTACAAACACTTATGGGCTCACACTCACCTGCCCAAACACTATATATATATATATATATATATATATATATATATATATATATATATATATATATATATATATATATATATATATATATATATATATATACATATACAGTATATATATATATATATATATATATATATATATATATATATATATATATGAATATATATATATATATATATATATATATATATATATATATATATATATATATATATAAATAAATATATATACATACATATATATATACATATATATATATATATATATATATATATATATATATATATATATATATACATATATATATATATACATATATATATATATATATATATATATATATATATATATATACATATATATATACATATATAAATATATATATATATATATATATATATATATATATATATATACATACATATATATATATATATATATATATATATATATATATATATATATATATATATATATATATTTTATATATATATATATATATATTTATATATATATATATATATATATATATATACGTATATATAAAATATATATAATATATATATTTATTTATATATATATATATATATATATATAGAATATATATATAATATATATATTTATGTGTATATATATATATATATATATATATATATATATATATGTATATGTATATATATATATATATATATATATATATATATATATATATATTTATATATATTTATATATATATATATATATATATATATATGCTTACTGTGTATATATAGATAAATGAATATATATATATATATATATATATATATATATATATATATATATATATATATATATATATATATATATATATATATATATATACATAAGTATACATATATATATATATATATATAGAAATATATATATATGTGTGTATATATATATATATATATATATGTATATATATATATATATATATATATATATATATATATATATATATATATATATTATATATATATATATATATATATGTATATATATATATCTATATATATATGCATATATATATATATATATATATATATATATATATAAATCTATGTATATATATATATATATATATATATATATATATATATATATATATATATATATATATATATATATATATATATATATATATATATGTATATATATATATATATATATATATATATATATATATATATATATATATATATATATATATATATATATATATATATATATATATATGGGGATGGGACCATTCGCCGCTGCCGATTCGCCGCCGACAGTTAGCCACTGACAGTTAGCCACCGCCTATTCGCCTCCGACGCCGTTTCACCACCGCTGATTCGCCACCGGCTAAAGAATAAGTGCTCCCATTATAAGCATATGGGGCAATCGTTTTTTTTTTCTTTCTTTTTTTTTGGCTGGATAACTCTGAAAATTTAATAATTTCATAGTTTAACAAGGTCGTTTGCTTAGACTGTTTTACAAGCATAACAAGTCGGTTTACTTTTTTATTTAAAAAAAAGTAAATATTTTCTCAATATTTTTATGAGTCTTCCTCAAGCCCTCAAAATGGAACCTAATCTAAGACCGGAGTGTATCCAGTGTGACTTTGAACAAGCAGCTATTGGTGCTATGACAGAATGCTTTCCGGGAGTTCAAATAAAGGGATGTTTTTTTTTTTTTTTTTTTTTTTTTTTTTTTCATTTAGCACAAAGTATGCAAAGACATATAGCTGCAGTCGGAGCAACCAGGCAGTACAACAATGACCCTGATTTTGCTTTAAAAGCCAAAATGATACTTGCTTTGGCTTTTGTACCACATTGTGACCTTGATATCTACACAGAAGCACTTTGACTTTTTGCCTGAGGAACTCGTGCCAATATTAGATTGGTTTGAATATAATTATATTGGTATCTACAATAGGCGCAGCAGACGCCGAAGGCCACCCTTGTATCCCCAAGATATATGGTCGCAACATGAAACTACTTTAAAGGATGAAGGTCGAACAAATAACCACGCAGAAGCTGCTCATCGCAGATTGCTTTTGAACTTGGAGCTAACCACCCACCCATATGGAAATTTATAGAAACTCTAATGAAATTACAAAAGGGAAGAGATTTATATATGGAACAACTGATAGCAGGACGCAGACCACCATTAAAGCTGAAAAAATATAGAAGCGCTGATGAAAGAATAAATTAAATTGTTCTCGAGTACAACAATGAAAGAGACGCTTAGGAATATCTCAAAGGAATAGCCCATAACTATCAGATAAACTAAAGTTTCTATTTTTTTAGGTGCAAACCTATATAATTTTTTTACTTGTTCGTAAACAATAAAATGTTTGAATTACTTTTAACTTTTTTTACATAATAAAATGTTTATTTTTTACATTTCTTTTATTTACACTTTGCAGTAGAATAATTAGAACTGCCAAAATGAAGGAAACTGTAGAGGGGTAAAAAATAAACAGCTGTAGTTATGTTTCTGGCGGCGAAATGTCCCAGTGGTGAAGTGGTCCAAGTGGCGAAAAGCTGGTGGCGAACTGGCGGTGGCTAATCGTCGTCGGCGAAGGAGCGGTGGCGAATCGTCACCAACCCATATATATATATATAAATCTATGTATATATATATATATGTATATATATATATATATATATATATATATATATATATATATATATATATATATATATATATATATATATATTGTTAGGTTGTTTGACTGTCAAACAACCTAGTTTCAATTTTTTTTGGTAACTGCCCTTTTCTTTGTTAAGGTGGGTGTTTTTGTTTACTTGTGTCACAATGTGAGTGGCAAGAATCAGTCAGGTTTGGGAAGCCAGATGGACCAGTTCTCGTAATGCAGTCGAGAAAAAGCAGCAGACCCAGCTTTGGAGTATCTCCTAGTTGGTGGTGACTTGTCCTTAACCTAGTCCTCGAGGTCGAGATGGATTTGAAGAGTTATTCTTCGGTAGCAGCAAAGTGGCTGCTGTATCGACACTGGCGTGGTTGTTCCCACAGTGTTCGATGGACGTCCTCGAGGATCAGGGATTGTTTGTGGATGTTTATTTGTTGGAAGAGCCAGTGTATGGGCTCGTATTTATTATTTCAATAATAATGAGAAGATTCTCTTGTTAATTGGTCCTTGCTGCTGCTTACTGTGTTTGTTTGTTTGAAGAGCATTGCTTATTTTATTTAACATTTGTTTGAACTTTTTCTGTTTTTGTGATTGTAATTTTATTTGAATTTATGCTATGATCTTTTAAGTCCCTGTGCTTCCCATTTCCTGAACTCATTGTAAGTCACCGTGCTTCCCATTTCCTGAACTCATTATAATTATTGTATATACTTGTAATTATTATATAATTTTTGTAAAATAAACTAGGTTAAGGTACTTGAGTATTTTCTGTTTTACCCACCCCTTTGGTTGTTGCAGTCCATCGGTTCATTCCAGTCCCAATTCTTGTAGTATTTTAAAAGAACCTGTTGAACCATGAAGGCGGTTCATAACAATGGGAAGCACAGTGACTTACAATGAGTTCAGGAAATGGGAAGCACAGTGACTTAAAAGATCATAGCATAAATTCAAATAAAATTACAATCACAAAAACAGAAAAAGTTCAAACAAATGTTAAATAAAATAAGCAATTCTCAACAAACAATTTTATTTGAATTTATGCTATGATCTTTTAAGTCACTGTGCTTCCCATTGTTATGAACCGCCTTCATGGTTCAACAGGTTCTTTTAAAATACTACAAGAATTGGGACTGGAATGAACCGATGGACTGCAACAACCAAAGGGGTGGGTAAAACAGAAAATACTCAAGTACCTTAACCTAGTTTATTTTACAAAAATTATATAATAATTACAAGTATATACAATAATTACAATGAGTTCAGGAAATGGGAAGCACAGTGACTTACAATGAGTTCAGGAAATGGGAAGCACAGTGACTTAAAAGATCATAGCATAAATTCAAATAAAATTACAATCACAAAAACAGAAAAAGTTCAAACAAATGTTAAATAAAATAAGCAATGCTCAGCAAACAAACAAACACAGTAAGCAGCAGCAAGGACCAATTAACAAGAGAATCTTCTCATTATTAATGAAATAATAAATACGAGCCCATACACTGGCTCTTCCAACAAATAAACATCCACAAACAATCCCTGATCCTCGAGGACGTCCATCGAACACTGCGGGAACAACCACGCTAGTGTCGATACAGCAGCCACTTTGCTGCTACCGAAGAATAACTCTTCAAATCCATCTCGACCTCGAGGACTAGGTTAAGGACAAGTCACCACCAACTAGGAGATACTCCAAAGCTGGGTCTGCTGCTTTTTCTCGACTGCATTACGAGAACTGGTCCATCTGGCTTCCCAAACCTGACTGATTCTTGCCACTCACATTGTGACACAAGTAAACAAAAACACCCACCTTAACAAAGAAAAGGGCAGTTACCAAAAAAAATTGAAACTAGGTTGTTTGACAGTCAAACAACCTAACAATATATACATATATATATATATATATATATATATATATATATATATATATATATATATATATGTATATATATATATATATATATATATATTTATATAAATATATATATATATATATATATATATGTATATATATATATATATATATATTTATATAAATATATATATATATATATATATATATATATATATATATATATATATATATATCTATATATATATATATATATATATATATATATATATATATATATATATATATTTATATAAATATATATATATATGTATATATATATATATATATATATATATATATATATATAAATACATACACACACAAATATATATATATATATATATATATATATATATATATATATATATATATGTGTGTGTGTGTGTGTGTGTGTATCTACATACACACATGCATATGTGCATACATACATGTATATGCATTCTAATCTACATAAAAATACTTGTTATATGTATGAATGAAGGTATGACCAAAGGCGTAATAGCATACAATATTTCCTTGGATATTGAATTAGGTTTATATGAGTACATGAATGGGCAGAATATAAATGGAAAAATCCTTCTATTCTTTATAAGAGAATTTACAACCAGCTTGCTACACATCATTGTTTGTGCGCAGCTGCTCGCCAGAAGGGATAACAACATTCTATGAAAGGTTGCAAGGCATCATGGCTGGCGTGAGGTAGCAGGAAACGGCACGAACACTGATGACATCCTACAAATTTTTTGTACGTCATCACAAAACCTATTTTGTGAGGAGGTGCGAGGTCATCTACCTCACACAACGCAGAGAAAAATTCAAAAAAAATTTTAAACCCCTATTGATTTCGGGACATTTTACAATTTTCTTGCAAGGTCTTGGCACGGGCTATCACCAGCCACCGTAAGCTTTTTTGGAAGGTGGAATGACACCAAGTCTTGACAGGTCGCAACAAAAAAATATGTCGGTGTCAACCTGGCTTAACTACCTAACCATGGAGATGCCAAAGGTGTTGGGCTTTGTTCCTACCAGAAAACTGGTTGGCAGTAATGGTAGAACCTATATCTATAATGATATGTATCTAGGTATATGGTTATTATGAAAAATGGTCTGCCTACATTTCATATACAGTACAGCCCCTTCGTATTAGGGGATGGGGCAGATACTTCTCTATAAAACTTGTCTATAAGGAAAATTTACTCGGTTGTGAGATTGGCCTGCATTTAGTGTGTAATCCAGCATATAAAAGAGTGACTGTTTTATTTTGATCGAAAAAATGAAAAACGATAATGACCAGACATTCTACTGTCATCTCAGATCAGATGCTACTTGTCTCATGAGGGACATAGGTATTCAATAGAGCTTGATGCATAGATAATTCAGGACAAAGAATAATTTTATCCAGGCTCCTGTGGGTATATACCCATGGGTAGTGGTCAGTGAATTGTCTTTCACCACTGACCAGTTCTTCCAGAACGGTAAGGTAGATCTGATATCCCTGACCACAAGAATCTTATTGAATTACCAAATGTAAAGGTGAATGAATCAAGAGCATTTTTTTTTTCTTACCTTTACCCTTCCAGCGTTGGAACTTTTTTGGTATTCTACAATGGGACATGGAGTCTCAAATAATCAACGCCTTACCCTTATCGGACAGTCATTTTGCACCCCACAAACATGAGATTGGAGTGTGGCTGGACTAGAAGCTGACTCTTGGACTAAAACATTGGACAAGGGAAAGGAAGGCCTCCCTTCATTGACAATGACCCATGGCAACTGACATATCATGCATTATGCTCATAGCACTAGTTAGGCTGAGACTGAGGAGTATTCTAGGGTTCAGCTCCTATCTGATGGCCAGTCCAGTGTACATTAGGCTCAGCTTATGAGATATGAGGATCCGAGCAACAACCATAATGGGCTCTAGTATCTGGAGAAGAAATGCTGTTTGAAGCTACTCCTTAGACCAGGCTAGTCCTCAAAAGTCCATCAAGATCTTCAGTCGGAGGTCTTGATTAAGGTTGTGAGATAGCCCTTTCCATCAGAGACTGAGTGGAGATTTCTCAGCAAATGAAGATGAAGATAACCATGATTCATTGCAGTGAGGCAAAGGGATCTTTTGTTGGTAATTCCTGGGAAGTAAGAAGCCTTCCCATCTTGCACAAAAATAGGGAATCACTGATCCTACTCCTTGCCACTGGGGATTAAATATATTTGGTGGAACATTCCTCTAGTTGGAATGGATCCTGCATGCAACTTTAAAACAGAACTCCTTTTCTTGTGTACTTGAGTCACAAAGATGGAATTTTTGTTTTTAGACGCTATTGGGTGGTTTATAAAACCTATTGGGAAGAGAGCAAAACCATTGATAGGACTTTCTGCATGTTAAAAGCAGGTGGTTTACTTACATGAAACCTTCCCCTGAGGTTTTCCTATACTCCAGGGGTGGCTCGCAATCCTTGCATAAATCTGAGTAAGGCAGGAACCGTGAAAAATGTGGAGGGATACTTCCCTGTAGAGAAAATCGTCGTCAATCCCCCAGCTCTAAACTCAGCTCCTTAAAATAAATGGAATTGAAGTTGCTAGTTGGTTCCCAACGGTGTGGAAACTCATGTAAACCATGTTAACCATGGCGAAGAAAGTAACAGAGGACGTTGTTATCATCCAGCTGGAAGATCTTGGTTATGCAGAAGTGACTGGGCCCATTCTCTCTGTTTGTTGACAGGAATTTTCCCTGTGATATAGCAGAATCTGGTCCTTATTATTACAGTGCCATATGACTGGGTGACCAAATTATTATTATTATTATTATTATTATTATTATTATTATTATTATTATTATTATTATTATTATTATTATTATTACAAGCAAAGTTATAACCCTAGTTGGAAAAGCAGGATACTATAAGCCCAAGGGCTCCAACAGGGAAAAATATCCCAGTGAGGAAAGGAAACAAGGGAATAAAAAACTACAGGTAAAATAATAACAATCAAAGTAAAATATATTAACAACATTAAATTGTATCTTCCATTTGTAAAACTATAAAGATTGAAAAATGAAGGAAAAGAAATAATATAGAACAGCGAGAACACGTGTACCCTCAAGCAAGAGTACTCTAATTCAAGACAGTGGACGGCCGTAGTACAGAGGCTATGTCACTACACAAGAATAGAGTACTTACCATGGCTAAAGAGTCTTGTCTGCCCTCACCAATTGGAAAGAAGCCACTGAATAATTACATTGTAGTAGTTGCCCTCTTGAGCGAAGAAGAATTGTTTGGTAATCTAAGTGTTGTCAGGTGTAAGAGAACAGAGGATAATGTAGTACGAATATTGTAGGCCCGACTATTCATACTATTTATACTTTATATGTCAATGCTAACCGTTCATGGCCTGGAATGTAGGCAATGAGACGCCAAAGCTCACTGAAAAAAAGGTATTAAAAAGAAAGAAAAAAATAAAAAGGATGCATAGTTAGCAAGAGGCTTACGATCTTAAGACTGAGATGAACCTGTAAACTATCCTTTTGTAATATAAAATGTTGTGATCTATGAATATCTAAAGCCTGATGAAAGTCTTTAGTAGTCATTCTAGCATTTTGAATAAATCAATGAGTTTTTGGAGTCATAATACAATAATGAATTTTAGAAACTTCTATATTAACCTAAAATTTATTTAGATATCCATGAATGTCTAAAGATTAATTCTGATGGTGGTTTATAGCTATATTAGCTAGAGTTATATCTCTCTCTCTCTCTCTCTCTCTCTCTCTCTCTCTCTCTCTCTCTGAAAGTCCTCAAGGTCCGTGTAACTCATTTATGGTGTCTTATGTATATTTTACAGCATCAAGAAATGAAGGAAACTCTTAGAAGATTGATATTGAAACTTTGTACAATCTAATGTAGCTGTTAACGGAAGGAATTACTTAGCTATCACACTCCAATTTCTACATGATTTTATGGATTCATTAAACACACACATATGTATATATATATATATATATATATATATATATATATATATATATATATATATATATATATATATATATATATATATATATATATATATATATATATATATATATATATATATATATATATATATATATATGTTTGTGTGTATGTTTGTGTGGATGTGTATGTGTGTGTGCGTGTGTGTGTGTGTTATTTATTTGTGTTGGATAGTCGAAACGTCAAATGATAAGCCACTATGAACTTTTGCACTCGATTTATAACATTTTTAGGCGTTAGCTGAGGATGGACATGACTGCCCATTTCCTGAGATGTAGGGGAGACCGGGGCTAGTTGGCTACAGGGGTAAGTTGGTACAACTGCAATATTTTCTATGTTTGATGTCAGATAGCTCTGATATCGCTACCACGTGGTCACTGCATGTTTGTTCAGTTACCAAGGAATTGCCATCAGGATACAGTGTATGAGAATTGACTTGTGGACAAAAGTTTGATTTTCATGACGCTAAGTAAAATCTGAGAAATTACTATTCTTTGCTAAAACATGTGCTAAATTACTTGATATGCTGAATGTTTTCTAGCTAAAATATCTCTTGAAATATGGAAATAAAATGACAATAATACAAAGTTTTTAAAGTGTAAGGTTATTCATCAGATCCCGTTTTAATAACAGTTTCTTGGTTGGGGCATGTTGGCACAGCAAGACTGGGGCAAGTTAGCACTGTACCAACTTGCCCCAAAGACCTATTCTTATTAATTTTTGGAACTTTTAGGCAATATTACACCAATCTTCCCATTAGTTTTTCAAACATGGTTAGAGCATACCAAAGAAAAACTGAACGAGCCTTAACTCCACCTGATGTGATTCTAAGGGCTGTCAAATGTGTAAAGTTTGAACAATTCAATAAGAAGGGTTGCAAAAGATTTTGGCATTCCATTTCGAACGCTTACACGTTATTGCCATAAAATAACTGATGAACAACTTTTGAGTAAAGGAAGTTCATCTCTTACTGTGGGCTACACTCAGCACAAATAGGTATTTTCAAAGGAACGGGAAAAGGAACTTTCTACATATCTTAAACGTGCAGCCGATATTTGTTATGTCTTATCTGTGAGGGATGTTAGAAAATTGGCATATCAGTATGCTATGTATAGCAAAAATTATATTCCCAATTCATGGACAGAAATTGAGATGACTGGTGCTGACTGGTTTTCTGGTTTTTTTAAAAGAAAAAAAGATCTATCTATTAGAGCACCAGAAGCAACTAGTCTTTCAAGAGCAACAAGTTTTGACAGGATGAATGTAGACATGTTTTTTTCAAAATCTTAAATCTGTCCAAGATCGCTATGAGTTTACTCCAAGGGACATGTGGAACATCGATGAGACTTGGGTAACAACAGTTCAGAAGCCTGTTAAAGTCGTTCCTCGAAAAGGGTCTAAACAAATTAAAAAAAGGACCTCAGCAGAAAGAGGAACTCTTGTAACAGTCGCTTTAGTTGTTTCAGCAATTGGTAATGCAGTCCATCCTTTCTTAGTTTTCCCCAGAATTCATTTCCGCGATCATTTCCTGATTAATAGCCCTCTAGGTAGTTCAGGAGCAGCTAATCCATCAGGGTGGATAAAAGAGTCTGACTTTGTTGGGTTTCTTAACCCTTTTGTGAAACATACTGAATGTTCAAAAGAGCGCCCAGTGCTTTTATTACTATACAATCATGAGTCTCACCTGTCCATATATGGCCTGAATTATTGTAAGGCAAATTGAATTGTTGCTCTTCCATTCCCCCCACACTGCTCTTATAGGATGCAACCGCTTGATATGTGTTTACGGACCACTGAAGAAATATGTAAATAGATCCTATGACTCTTGGATGACAAATCCTCCAGGTTCTACAATGACTATATATGATATTCCAGGAATAATTTCCACGGCATTGACACTTGCTGTAACTCCTGCCAATATCTTAGCTGGGTTCAAAACTGTAGGGATTTCACCCTTTAATAGAGATACATTTCAGGAAGAAGATTTTATGGGTGCTTATGTAACAGACAGGCCTTTGCCTAATGATTTGTCTGAAATGCAAGCATACCAAGAAAATGGAAGCTCTGGTATGCTGAATCTATATCCATCAGAGGCTACAGACAAAACTACAAACCAAGCTGGTTCTCCTTCCAGACTTAGGGATGCCCAATTAGAGGGGATGAATGAACTTGTGGCTTCGAATATGGCAATCAGCCACGTAAATGAACCAACACCGTCTACTTCAGGAATCTCTACACAGAAAAAAATAAACTTGAGCTTAACACCATAAGCAGTAAGACCACTACCTAGGGTAGGTTCAAGAAAGGGAAACTCGTTGAACAAAAAGAAGCGAACCACTGCAATCTTGACAGATACTCCAGTTAAAAGAGCATTGGAGGAGAAAAAGTCAAAAGTAATAGTCAAAACTGGAAGAATTATGATTTCAGGGGAAAAAGAAACAAAACAAAGAATTCCAGAGACCTCAGAATCTTAAGAGGAGGAAACTTACAGTTTGGTATGTGTAGAACCATTTTCCAATAGGACACCGCGAGAAATCTGGGTGCAATGCCTGGTTTGCAAAAGGTGGGCTCATGAAAATTGCGCTGATAAAAATTTGTTTTTTACTTGTGATCACTGTGATTCAAATGATGAATCAGACTAGCTTCCCCTTCCTTGCTTTGAAAGTGTAACATTTATTTTGTGATTTGAATGTTTTGACAGACTACATTGAATGTTTAAGGTATTTCATTAGATCTGTTTTTCTTTTAGTTAAAGTGAGAATTGTGATTCTAATGGTAGTGTTTACTTTCTTCGTTTCATAAACACAAACTGTGATTTACCATAGGTTTCCCTTTCGGGCATTCAAATACTAGTTTTATTTTCTTGTTTGCCATAGATAGCTTTCAATGATAAAAAACCATTTGTTTAAACATTTGTGATATCAAGTGCTGTGATTTCTACGATACTAAGAATAGGTGCTCTACTAAATAGTGTTTAAATAGTCTTTAAACGAGACAAAAAAATCATGAGCCAACTTGCCCCTCAGTGTGTGCCAACTTACCCCGCATGTGGGGTATGTTGGCACATGTGAAAAATATTTTTTTAAACAAATTTGTGTTTTTATTTAGTCATGAACCAGCGTCTGTGATGCAATGAAATGTAGCCGGATGTTTATATTTTTCATTCATATAATAAAATCGCAAAAATACCCCATTGTTTTATAGCTATGAATAAAAATGTAGAAAGTGTGCCAACTAGGGGCTACTGAGAAATTCAACCTTTTATTTATTTTGTCGTGGTAACATTATAGACTTCTGACGAATGGTTCCCCTGATTGTCCTCGGATTTTTTAAATAAGTTTACTCACCAGGAATTTTACATAAAAAGCAGAAGCAATCTCCCATTATATACCACAAAAAGGTAGAATAATTCCCAAATAAGGCAGAAACATTACCTTCATACTCATCATGTAACAGGTAGATGCATTATTCCCTATTCACCATACAAATCCAGGAGCCCTCTCTATTAGGGTACCGCACCCTTAGAAAAAACGAAAATTTTGCTCCTATTTTCCATATAGCGATATAAAAATACACTTCTATTCGCAATGAAAAGTCGGAAGCGTTGTCCCCTAGTTCAATAAAAGAAAATAAACATCCTCCTTCACCATAAAATAGGTATGAACATTCTCATCATATTTACCATGAAATGGGAAAGAATTTTCTTCTTATTCACCAGCAAAAACGACAGAAATAATAACACCCTATTCACCACGAAAGGGAAAATGCGTTCTTTCCTATTCCATATAAAGAATGCCGAAGTTTTTTTCCACATATACATAAATAGGGCAGAAATATTCTCCTACTGTTCACCATATAGAAAGAAATTTAAATTTTCCCGTATTCACCATTAAAAAGGCAGAGTCATTCACCCACTATTCACTGTAAGAAAGAAAGATAGTCGATGTTTTCCTATTCACCACAAAAAGAAAGAGGCATTCTTTCCATATTCAGTATAATAAGACACTTACATTTTCTTCTGTTACCACAAAAAGGCAGATGCTCCTTCAATAAATCATCAAAATGTGAAAAAATTATCATCACTATTCACTATCAAAAAGACAAACGCATTCTCCCCTGTTCTCCCCCTAAAACTACTAAATCGTTTGCCACCTAGTCACTTTTAAGGTAAGTATGGGCAATCTCCTCCTAGACATCATAAAATATGCAGCAGTACTTTCACCCTATTCACAATAAAAGGACTGAGCATTAACCCCTTTTGCGTTACCAGAAGCGTAAAGCACTTTTCCCTTATTCAACAAGAAAAAAAAAAATAGGCAGCAGTTTTCAACCATCATTTGCACCATAAATAGATGGATTAAGTTTTCTCTTATTTACCATGAAAAGGCAGAATTATTCTCCCTCCGTTCACCATTAAAAAAGGGAGAAAAAAGCAAGATCTTCTTGTTCACTGTAAATAAAGCACAAAAAAAAAATCCTTACAAATAATCATCAAATAGACAGACCAATTATATCCCGATTCATCACAAAGAACGTAGTAAATTTCTTCAACTATTTATCGTAAAGGATCAATAGGATTCTCCTTCTATTTGCCATAGAAAAGTTAGGAGTATCCTTCCCTACTCACCTGAAAATGGCAGAAGAAC
>NC_090732.1:67056-127056 GCF_036898095.1 Palaemon carinicauda | reverse complement strand
TATATATATATATACATATATATATATACATATATATATATATATATATATATATATATATATATATATATATATATATATATATGTGTGTGTGTGTGTGTGTATATACAGTATATATGGGATCCGGACAGAATCCCGATAGCCATAATCCCGACACCCAATATCACGAAAACGCACAGTCCCGACAGACCAAAATTTTGACAAAAACAAAATTCCGACTAAAATATTT
This sequence comes from Palaemon carinicauda, assembly GCF_036898095.1. Taxonomy (NCBI): domain Eukaryota; kingdom Metazoa; phylum Arthropoda; class Malacostraca; order Decapoda; family Palaemonidae; genus Palaemon; species Palaemon carinicauda. The sequence continues at coordinate 126,827 of NC_090732.1, read as the reverse complement.
TGATATATATATATATGTGCATATATATATATATATATATATATATATATATATATATATATATATATATATATATGTGTGTGTAAAATTAACAAGGATACCATCCCTCTTTTCTTTTGCTTTCTTCATTCTTGTTATCTATTATCTATGTCTTACTCTTCACTTCAAAGCGCTTAAAATCTTTTTTATATATATGGGGTAACAAATATAATTGTTCTTTATATACAATTTTATAGATACAGTTATAAAAGTACAGTCAATAATCCAAAATGAGGCTCCTGATTATCTCTTCATATTTGCATCTGTAGTAAATATCAGAATTCGGTGCTCCTCTACCGTAGAATCTCTATATAAAAATAAACTACCATTTAACGTACGTTTGAGTTCAGGAGTAATGTTAATATCCACTAATGACACAGGTTCAGATGGACGATCAGAGCGCCTGATCCGCTTTATAGTCTTTCTTGGGGCATTTTTTTCGAAGGCAGACATGGCATAATACTTAGATTTGAAGCGGTGGTGTTTGACTGAATAATTTGGATCGGCTTATCTCTTTCGTGGATTTTGCTTGCATTTTTACCTAATTTCTTATTTTTGCTACACTAGCAGCACTTCCACAAGGAGCATGATTGTGCACTCCAAACATTGTTAGTAAATGTTCTTCGTTCAAAAGTTTGGTAACTGCTCTTCCTTTGCAGTCATTAGATTTTTGAAATTCACAGCACCAGTAGTATGATTTTTTCCTGTTTTTATCTTTAACCATCAGATATCCACGTATGTTAATTTTATCCTTTCTCGTTTGCAAAGGAATCTTTTCGCAAATTTCTTCCATTTCAATGGGTGGTTTAGCACTGAGATATAGTTCCAATATGAAAGGTTAACAGCCAACCAAAACACTAATTATCATAGGCTAGTTAGGTGTTTTAACGTTAAGAACAAACCAAAGTACTCACATTTATATTAAAGGCCCAGTTATCACTGGGTTACTGTTTAAATCTCTCTCTCTCTCTCTCTCTCTCTCTCTCTCTCTCTCTCTCTCTCTCTCAAGTCGGGATTGTGGCTGTCGGGATACTGGGTGTCCGGATTATGGCTTTCGGGAATTTGACCCATACCCATATATATATATATATGTATATATATATATATATATATATATATATATATATATATATATATATATATATATATTCATATATATATATACATATATATATATATATATATATATATATATATATATATATATATATATATATATATAGTTAAAATTATAGTTGATAGATGGGTTCCTCTTGGGAATCGCAATTTAAGTAGGAATAAAATAGTCAATGCTGCTATCATCATCTTTATTCGGGAGCTTTCGACATAACTAATGTCATCTTCAGCCTATCTGCAATTATCATATGTAAAATTAATAAAATCATCCTAAGTACATAGTTAGGAAGATACACTTTCATGAATTGATCAACTAGTTCTAAAATCAACCAATCAAGGAACATAAAACCTTAAAAAAAGACTTATTACACACAACTATATAAAAGACTTAATAACTAATATAACTAGTCACCCGCAGGAGATGATGACCACCCATCCAGACCAGCAACCCACAGACCAAACGGATCAATGGGTCACCGGTAACTGAACAGGTAAGCCCTCATTCAAGCTTGGTTTTGTCTTAAAAATATATAAAGACTCCAAGATTCTCAGCTGGCTGACGTTACTATGTCTGTCCGTAATTTTGAAATTTTCAATAGAAATGGCATGACCAGATTTAAATGCGTGGTCATAAATAGCGGAAATTAGTTTTTTACTTAACGGTATTTTGGTTCTTACCGATCTCCCCATGTGCTCCGAAATCCTACACTGAAGCTGTCTAGATGTGCTTCCAGTGTAGCACTCATTACAGAGTGCACATTGAAAAGTGTATATGACACCGGAACACAAGGGAGTAGGTAGACTCTCCTTATATTTAAACAGTGAGCCAACTGAGAACTTGTTAGTAAAAATTTATTTTAAATCTATGTGGGGATAACATTTCCCCACAACACTCATAACCTCTGTTCTTAGTCTCTCCGAAACATAACCATAGTACGGAAAGGAGACATATAACTTTTTCTTACTGACTGTTTGAATTGTTAAATTTTGACTGTAAATTTTATCTAAAAACTTCTTGACTTGATTATAATAGAGGTTCAGAGGGAACCCATTGGAAATAAAAAATGATTTTAGAAAATTTTCTTCCTCATGAAACCCCAGATAAGTTGAACATACATGATAACATATATATAACAGTGTTTTTATCGAATTAATTTTGTAGATTTATGGTTCGGAGCTTAAAAAATGAGTGCTTAGTCCTGTAAAAGTGTTTTTTCGAAATACTGAGGTCTCAAAGGTATTATGTTTCCGAGAGACCAAGACATCGAGAAAAGGCAAAGAATCATCCTGTTCATTTTCTTTCGTAAATCTTTTGTTACGATGCTTTGTATTTAAATAATCTAAAAACTAGCTTATATGATCTAAATTTTTGAAAAGTAAAAATGTATCGTCTACATATCGACGGTACAAAAAAGGCTTTAAAATCCACAGGACAATCATTCAACCATTTCCCTTCACATTAACATAAAAATATATTTGCCAAGGTTGGTCCACACGGCGATCCCATTGCTACTCCTTCTACCTGCTCATATAACTTGTCATTAAACACCAATGTGGATGTAGTGGTAGCTAGTTCTAATATTATTCTAAATTGTTTTTTACTGAAACCTTCGAAAATGTCCTCTGGGTTAGGGAAAAGCTGTTCAAGAATTATCTCCAGTGTTTCTCTTAAAGGAATGTTAGTGAACAAACTTTCAATGTCGAAGCTGCACATAACATAGTTATTTGCATCTCCGACAGAATTAATCAAGTCTACAAATTCATAAGTATTTTTCAGGGTATATTCATTTACTGTGAGAGGGGCGAGCTTAGTTACTAGATGTTTTGACAGGTCATAGGAGCAGGTATTAATAGCGCTGAGAATTGGTCTCAGAAGAATACCTCTTTTGTGAATCTTTGGGGCACCATACATAATACCAGGTTGCGTTCCTGTTGCCATTATTGCTGAAGCTGTTTCGTCTGACAATATGCCATCCTTCTTCCACTTACGAACCCTGTAGTTAATTTTATTCTCCATATTTAAAGTTCGAATTAAGGGGTCCTCCGACACCAACTCTCTGAACTTAGACCTATCATTTAAAATATCTTCCATTTTCCTTACATAATCAGCTTTATCCAGTATTACAATCCCATGACCTTTATCCGGTTTACTTATGATTATAGTTGGGTCTTTACCTAGATTTCTCAAGATTTCTATATCCTTCTTAGAAAAAATGGGGGAAAAAACTTTGTGTGGTTTGAAATTATAGAAAGTTCTGTATGCAATGTCCTGTATGGCTCGTTTAAAGCCACATCCATGGTCGCCATGTGGAACCTCCTTGTCAAGGTACGAATACAAATTTTCAAATGCTAAAAAATGTCTATAAAAATTTATGCGAAAATGAGGCAGTTTAAAGTTCAATCCATATGCTAGTAGTCCTTCTTCCTTAGGTAATAGTTTTCGACTAGAGTGATTGAAAATAACTTTATTAGGGTCAAGTGAATCTAGAGAGTTTGTTATACCTAAAAATTTTAGTTTCTTTTCGTGGGTTTTTATAGTCTTAGTATTAACATTACAAACATTTTTTAGAGATATAAGATTTAAAATAATAATAATCTAAAAAACTTACAGTAGTGTTTAACTCAGTATCTAGTCTTGTTTTTTCCTTTCCTAAATTCTTTATGGTTTTAATTTTATGATTGATTTCTATGGTCAGAAGTCTAAATTGCCCTTTTCGGTACAATTTAGAATTAAGTAAATTACGTTTATACAGCTTAAAATATAAAAATTTGGGTAAGATTTCATAGCTTTTACATGTTTTTAAAAATTTTAAGTCTGCTTCATTCTTCCTTAATTCAATTGCAGTTCTTTCCAGTTTTCTGAATAGTTGCAGTCCTTGACGGCCATATCTTATTAAAATTATAGTTGATAGATGGGTTCCTCTTGGGAATCGCAATTTATTACCAATGGGTTCCCTCTGAACCTCTATTATATTCAAGTCAAGAAGTTTTTAGATAAAATTTACAGTCAAAATTTAACAATTCAAACAGTCAGTAAGAAAAAGTTATATGTCTCCTTTCCGTACTATGGTTATGTTTCGGAGAGACTAAGAACAGAGGTTATGAGTGTTGTGGGGAAATGTTATCCCCACATAGATTTAAAATAAATTTTTACTAACAAGTTCTCAGTTGGCTCACTGTTTAAATATAAGGAGAGTCTACCTACTCCCTTGTGTTCCGGTGTCATATACACTTTTCAATGTGCACTCTGTAATGAGTGCTACACTGGAAGCACATCTAGACAGCTTCAGTGTGGGATTTCGGAGCACATGGGGAGATCGGTAAGAACCAAAATACCGTTAAGTAAAAAACCAATTTCCGCTATTTATGACCACGCATTTAAATCTGGTCATGCCATTTCTATTGAAAATTTCAAAATTACGGACAGACATAGTAACGTCAGCCAGCTGAGAATCTTGGAGTCTTTATATATTTTTAAGACAAAACCAAGCTTGAATGAGGGCTTACCTGTTCAGTTACCGGTGACCCATTGATCCGTTTGGTCTGTGGGTTGCTGGTCTGGATGGGTGGTCATCATCTCCTGTGGGTGACTAGTTATATTAGTTATTAAGTCTTTTATATAGTTGTGTGTAATAAGTCTTTTTTTAAGGTTTTATGTTCCTTGATTGGTTGATTTTAGAACTAGTTGATCAATTCATGAAAGTGTATCTTCCTAACTATGTACTTAGGATGATTTTATTAATTTTATTAATTTTACATATGATAATTGCAGATAGGCTGAAGATGACATAAGTTATGTCGAAAGCTCCCGAATAAAGATGATGATAGCAGCATTGACTATTTTATTCCTATATATATATAGAGTCCTTTCATTATACGTCATCAAACTTCCGGTCCGCCATCTTGGAGGACAAACAAAGATGCGTTCAGTGAATAGCTGTGGTTGAACTGTTGAATAACTAGCCATCTCATCACATTCACATTCACACAATGCCCAGTTTTTGCGCTACTGTTGGCTGTGGGAATCGAAGACAAAGAGATGACAAGAGTTCCTATCGCATACCGGCAGTTATTCAGAATCAGGACAAAGATACAGAATAATTATCCAAGCGCAGACGTGACTTGTGGTTGACCAGAATATCACGGGCTGATCTACGTGGATCCTCAGTACACTACGCACGTATCTGTTCTGATCATTTCATATCAGGTCAGTCTCGGCTAGGCCCTAAAAGTATCATTATTCCTGTGTAAACATGCTATAGCCGATCGCATGAGTGACTTCACAAGTATCATTGTCAGTTCAGTGTGTAGTGTGTGTGGGGGAGGGGGCATCTCAATTTTTAAACATCAAAATGGGCATCTCAGATTTTCAAAACAAAAATTAAAAGCACCCATATTGGCTATATTAACAAAGGCTACTTGACTAGGTCTCTATTTCGTCAAGGTGCTCATGCCTATATATAATTAAGTGTATATTTATATTTATTTTAATTTGTGTATTAGATTGTGCAGACACATAGGCCTATGTGATGAATAAACATTGATTATAAATAATAATATTAATAATAATAATAATAATAATAAAAATACTAATAATAATAATAATATCTGAAAGCTGGTTTAACCCGAAGGGGTCTTCAGCTTATATATGAAACATTGAAAAAATAATTAAACTTGCGCATTTAATTGCAAGGAGGCAAAACGATCATCAAAGAGCATTACAATAGAGTTTGTCCATCATATGTTTATATGTATATAAGAAATTATAGCATTTGTAACCAAACACAAACACAATGGTTAGGCATGAACTGATAAAAGATTTGACATAATGCAAAACTTTTACATACATTTTGACAATCAAAAATTATAATACACGAGGTTAGGCTAAATTATCAATATTAGTTTTATAATCATAAACAGTCTCTTCATTAGCCCAGTGTTTATCTAATTTTGGACTTAAATGCATTAAAGGGAAAAACAAGTAGTTCACCATATCAATGTATGCAATACTGGGAAAATCCTCAATATTTTGACGGAATAAATTCTGCATCTAGTATGGATCTAGGCCATCAATTAGATTGAGTTTCTGCTTGTAAAAACACTTATCATCACCCGACAATTGTTTGACAAAGTCGCTCTCATTGTCCATACTCGCTGTAGCAGCCGCCATGGTTTCGCTTTGTATGTCCTCCAGCATGGCCGCCGGCGATTCCCAGTGACGTCATTGAAAGGACTCTATATATATATATATATATATATATATATATATATATATATATATATATATATATATATATATATATATATATATATATAATTTAGCACATTTAGACATGTTTTCTTATATTCTAATAAGCCATATATTTTATTACATTATTGTCTGGATTTCCTTACTAACTTCGGGATCAGAGTCTCAAGGCAAAACCTTTCATGGTACAGTCATTGCCATACAAGTATGCTGGACCATGGTTCGATTTCCGGCCGATCAGATGCTATTGTGGGCCTTGGGACTCTGATCCCGAGGTGGGTAAGAGAGTCCAAACATTAAAGTATTAAAATATATGGCTTATATACATATATATACACACATATATATATATATATATATATATATATATATATATATATATATATACATATATATATATATATAATATATATATATATATATATATATATATATATATATATATATATATATATATATATATATATATATATACATATACATATATATACATATATATATATATATATATATATATATATATATATATATATATATAGAATACATATATATATATATATATACATATATATATATATATATATGTTTATATATTTATATATATATATATACATATATATATATATATACATATATACACACACACATATATATATAGATATATATATATATATATATATATATATATACATATATATATATATATATATATATATATATATATATACGTATATATACATATATATATACATATATATATATATATATATATATATATATATATATATATATATATATATATATATATATATATATTCATATATAAAGGTAAATATATATATAAATATATATATATATATATATATATATATATATATATATATACTGTATATATATATATATATATATATATATATATATATATATATGTATATATATATATATATATATATATATATATATATATATATATATATATATATATATTTATATAACTAGATAGATCAATAGATAGATAGATATAGTTGTGAGGCATAGGGAGGCAGCGCCGGCTAACTTGGAACTCCTATTGAGTTTGGGGAGTTTGTAGACCTTAGAAGGATTTGTTTCCCAAAAAGTTTTAATTGCGTCGCAAGAGACCTGTTTCGGTAAAAAAAGCAAAACAGGACCTATAGTGCACCAGAAGAGAAAGCATTGCAAGAGCATAAGCCAGTAAAAGGTAAGTTTTCGCTGTTGGGAAATGTAAGTGGGGATTAGGAACTAAAGTCTCTACCAATCATCCACTATTACAATCCAAAGGTATATATATATATATATATATATATATATATATATATATATATATATATATATATATATATATATATATATATATATATATATATATATATATATATATATAATATAATGTTCAGAAAATCAAGCTACCTGACATGCGGAGGTAAAACGCCAAGTCTTGGGTACGACAGAATATGTTCATGAGTGTTTCAATATTTTATAAGAGCTAAGAGTAAAACAAATATTTACAAGAAAAACAACTGTTTCTAATGGTCCTCCACCTCGTTATGGACAATGTTCCTTGAGACTTTCAAAGCTTGATTGATAATTGGTTGGTAGAGGTCAATTTCAACACTAGGATAATTATTTATACCCAAACACGACTCCTTGCATTTAGCCTATGGACCAGCAAACCATCGATAATTTCACAAAACTGTATGCCAAAGAACTATTCAAGAGCTGCTGTAAAGTGACATTGTACACACATTTTGCAATATTCTCACAAGTATGCCTCTCTCGTATTATTAGAACTCCCGGATAACCCTGTTCCACCCTGTTACCCATAATATACTTTCTATCTCTTCCGGTTACCACCGTCAACGTAGTTGGGAGGAGGGTATGTCCTCGCTTCCCTTTGTCAGTTTGTTTGTGTGTGAACAACATTCTGGATACAATTTTCCTAATAGAGTACCGAAACTTTCAGGGATTAATTGCTATGTTAAGACGCGGAAGTGGTTCAGTTTTGAAAGTTTAGGTCGAAGGTCAAGGTTAAGAAATAAATTGTCGTAGTGCAAGACACAATTTTACTCATTGAGTAGTGAAAATTCCAGGGATTGATTGGTATGTTAAGACGTGGAAGTTATTCAGTTTTTAAAGCCATATGTCCAAGGTCAAGGTCAAGGTAGAGCAAAAGATAAAAAAATAAGCTGCCGTGGCCGATGTCTGAGCTCTACTGAGTGTCATTCTTAGTTTTTCTTCCATATATTCTTAAAATAGTTCACCCTAACTCCATCTACTTTTATTTTCATTTGTTGTTGAAATTCCCACTTTTCTCTCATAATGGATGTTTAAATGCTCAATAATATCTTCATGCACTAAAAGTTTGACTTCATCACATACATAATGTTAGGGTGCCTAAGAACTCTAAATCCATCAGTGCACTACATACTTTTAAACGGTATCTAGCCTTATCATGCAATTTTTCACCTCCTTCTATTACCCTTCGCCTGACTTTTAAGATATCCATTAAGATATCCATTAAGATATATATATATATATATATATATATATATATATATATATATATATATATATATATATATATATATAAAGAGAGAGAGAGAGAGAGAGAGAGAGAGAGAGAGAGAGAGAGAGAGAGAGAGAGAGAGAGAGAGAGAGAGAGAATATTTTGCACAGCTCAAACCCGGTCAAACTCTTTAGTCTCCTAAAAGTAAAATATCCATGTAGCCAGCAAAATATTGTGTGATCTTTCTATTGCGATTTCATGCTATTTCTCAAGGTTGTTTGGTATAATCTTAATTTAATCCTTTTGGTTAATTACCTTTTCTTGATCCCTATTACACTGTAATTAATCCAAAAAACTCGATCATCAATAAAGATATTCATGTCCATGTATCAAAATTCATGCAAACACTTACAACCACACAGACATACAGTACGATGCCATTAACATGAAATCCTCCTTAATTATGTTAACCATTGGTCAGTTAATAAGACAATGAAATATTTGATTAATTATTGTGGATACATATTACTCTCAGTGTACGTGGTTTACTACTTAACAGAACTTACCTTTTTAATCATGAAAAATAAATACGATAAAATTGTTTGTAAAGGTTTTTGAAAAATTTAAACAATGTTATTTATAACCATAGATGTAAACATAAGAGTAGACATTAATCATAGTAAAAAATAAGTTTTGAATTCTCTATGAACTTTAGTTAATGTGATAAACTCATTCCCATATTGGCTGGAAAAGCAAACGAGTGGAAGATGAATAATTGAAGGAGTTCCAATATTTGTTTATTTACTGTAAGGGTTAAGTAATTAAAGTTCAACAGTGTGTAGTATATATATATATATATATATATATATATATATATATATACATATATATATATATATATATATATATATATATATATATGTATATATATATATATATATATATATATATATGTATATACATATATATATATATATATATACATATATACATATATATATATATATATATATATATATATATATATATATATATATATATATATATATATATATATATTTATATATATACATATGTATATATATAGATATAAATATATATATATATATAAATATATATATATATATATATATATATATATATATATTTATATATACATATATATATATATATATATATACTTATATATATATATATATATATATATATATATATATATATATATATATATATATATATATATATATTTATATATATATATATATATATATATATATATATATATATATATATATATATATATATATACATATATATATATAAAATAAATAGATTAGAAAAATATAAAATACAAAAGTTAACTAGATGTAATTATGATAAAATATGCAAGAAGAAATATCTAAATATGAACATGCATTAGGTTCATTATCCAGTCAATAGATAAAGGCATGGCGAGTAGGTTCAAAACAAGCTAATATTGCATTCTGAAATTCCTCAAGAAATTCAAGCCTGAATTCGTCAACGTCAGGAGTTAATTCACTACCACAATGCGATAAGATCAATAACGTAAAGGATCAGAATCAGATCCAAATCAGAGAAGCAATTTAGAAGGGCATGGACCAGTTAATGAGATATTACCCGGAGAAAAAAAATTCAACTTCCTGGCATACGTGAACCTTCAGAATATGTTTGTTGGGAGTAATAGATAAGTTGTGCGTCCTTGTCTGAACCATTTTTATTTTTTTTTTCATTTTTTATGAAAAGATCACTAAATATATCTTGAATTAGTAGATTTTTTTTCCGTGTTTGTCGATAAAATTTATATGAAATGCAAAATCAATTCCAGACCGGTCCTGATAATTATGAAAATTTTCTATATATCTATGTTGGCCTATGTCACAGTCAGCTGCAGCATATATTTCCTTGGAGGATATATGTTTAGAAAATCTATATACATTTTGAAGGTTACCTTTCACTCAACAATTATAACATGTTTATCATTTCTCAGGATATTTCCTTGATTCATATGCATATTAGTGTTTATTTTCTTTTTTTATCGCATCGGCAACCTTTTGGGGTTTCATGATGCTTTTATTTACAGGTATGATTTATGTATTTAGGAACATTGTGAATAATTGGTCCTCTTTGACTATGTTTAGGCATGTTACTATTCTGATCCTTAAAACCCATACTTTATACCGTGACCCTACCTTGTTTAACAATATATGTTGAGTACCTCTTCTCGGGTGAAGTCCTTTTTTATTAAGTTTTTCTTTTATTAGCTCCTGCTATGTGCACTAGTCAATTGCTTGACCAGTATCAGTCATTCTAATTTTGGAAGACGACTTGTAGCACCATTTTTTTTCTAGCCTAGTTAAAAACGAATCTTACCTTTCAACTGACTTTTGATATGCTTGTACTGTGAACTAGTATATGAAAGGTACTAGTTCACAGTACAAGCATATCAAATGTCTTACCAAGTAAGCAAAATATTTGGCAAGAGCATTAATTACCACTTCATCTGAGTCGTCGCCAGTTGCAAGGCCTTAGAAACTTAATGGCCATCGTGACTCATGGTATGCTATAAAAATCCTATCTTTTGTGGATCCTTGATATGACCTAACACTACCCAATGGATTTTAATACATGCAACATAAAAAAATTTGAATATGCTACATTGCTGATTCACTCTGGGCATTCTATATTTACGACCTTTTTAAAAGAAAAAGCTACGTGAATGAAGCAACGCTACTGAATTCTGGAGCCAAAAACTCTGTAGTCTAATCTATGCAAGGCTTGGTTTTTCCTTTTGTTCTGCACTTTGTGTCTTTATGCATTATAAATAATACCTGCCTTCAAGTCCTTTGATCTCTAAATCTGCACAGCCTACCTTGTACTCAATAATAGAAAATTTATCAATAAATGGTAACTAAGTACTCGGTGTGACTTCTTGAGCATATTTGAGGTAACTTGCTGGAAGACATCTTGCTATGGATAAACCTACATGCACTACTTGAATTCCTCTGTTTGCATCGTATATTTTTCTTTCACTATAGGCAATTTATGTTGCTGCAACACCATTTGGTGGTCCTCTATTGTCAATTTATATATACACACACACACACACACACACACACACACACACATATATATATATATATATATATATATATATATATATATATATATATATATATATATATATATATATATATATATATATATATATATATATATATATATCGTAAATTATTATTCCTGTATCGCCAATTGTTGTTGTGTAATTATACAACAATGCTGCTTCATGGCATTATAAGTATGGTGCCACTTACCTGTAATAATTACTTTTCCTTTATATATCATTCCATTCTTGTCACTAATTGTTGGGGTGAATGTTCACCAAATAAGGTTGTTTTATGCCGTTTGAATTATGGTGCTACATACCCGTAACTATAAAGTTTCAGTAATATACTACTCAACTGACTTCGTCGATGTTAGTATTGTTGGTGGATGTAATGATTAAGAATCTTTTACTTTTCGTATTTATTCTAGAAACTTCAGGTATGTACTATACTGCTATCGGGCGAACGGTGTAATATGATTATTATTATTACTATTATTATCATTAAGAAATAATAAAGATAAGTGATTGAATATAGATAAATGAAAATAAAAGTCTAAATGTATGAAAAAATTATAGGTTATTTTAGTTGTCCTCCTGATTCATGTTATTTGTAAATATAGGATACTTACATTTCTAGCCAAATACATGAACCATAAATTTTCTTTACTCGATTTCTAGCATTTTATTCATGTTTTTATCATGAATACAGGGGCAAACCACGCGTTCGTGAGTTTTCCTAACTCACCTCCCCATATAAAATCAATTATTTTGGATCTGAGCGAGAAACCGGAGGTTTGGGATGGTAAAAGCCAGAAATTAAACGAGTGATTTGCAGTAATAGTGGAAATGGATGCAAAATTCTTTCAAAGCTAATAAGAAAACAAAATTATGGTTACTAACAAGAATATAGTCATTTATGATTATTGCCAACAAAATGTCCGAATAGGAGACGCCTTTTAGTCCTATTCCTGATACTGTGAAATCTGTTTACGGCTGAAGATGTATTTTATATGTACTTTTATTCTGATTAAATCTAGGTACGTCTTTTTAATTACCATTGTATAAATCAGACCTGATATACACAAAGCGTGTACTAATTTCTATACAAAGTTTGTCGTTGAAGGGAAGACTGATAATGACCGAGAATATTCTTCGAAATGTAGCGGCAGTATTTTTTATTCAACAAAATTTTTATATTATTAATATTTCATATGAGCTCATTATTTTGAAGCCAGTTTCTTTTTCAAAATCATTAGAGGTAACCCCATTTTGTAGGAGAATTAATTTAGCATGACTGACCAAGTGGAAATCCCCGTGAAATTGTGGTTGTCTTCACGATAATATAAAAATTAAAAGATATGGCCACATCCCGCCAGTGGAGAGAAGAACCTTTTCTCTGTATAATAGTAGTGGGAATGGTAATTTTACAAGTGAAAATTAAATACCTTCCAGAATTTTACTATCTTACTTATCAATTTATGTTTATCCTGTCGTGCATGAAATTAATTTGAATGCATATTTTCCTTTTTTTTTTTTTTTTTTTTTGAATTTCATATCCAACTGATGACAATTCATTATTTGCCAGGGTATTAAGAATACTTTGTTGATGTGGCAATGAAAATTTTACGTAAGTTTAATTTTTAATTAGATCGACAGGATTATAGTCTGACTGATATCATATATGCCTTCCTCCCTTTCAGTGTTCATAACTGGTTCTTGTTCATTTTAACAAATCTCTCTCTCTCTCTCTCTCTCTCTCTCTCTCTCTCTCTGTATACATATATGTATATATATATATATATATATATATATATATATATATATATATATATATATATATATATATATATATACATATATATATATATATATATATATATATATATATATATATATATATATATATTTATATAAATATATATATATATATATATATATATATATTTATATATATATATATATATATATATATATATATATATATATATATATATATATGAATAATTTGATTGATTTAAAGTTTTCAGGCATCCTGACACCTAAGGTCATTGACGCCGGTAACATTTAATTTATGTCTACAAAAAAAAATTTAAAAAAATAAAAGAGTATTCAATTAAAATCATAAAAGTTGAATGTCATAGAAGTTAAATAGTTTTCAGAAGACCTGCTTCTGAAATAAATCTAAAAATGCCACTTGCATGGTAGGTCACATCATTTCCAAGAATCTTGGCAAGGATGAACCTGCCACCCTCACCTCGAGCCTGAAACAAATATCTATCCCTTAAGTTGTTATAATTGGGGCATTCGATCAACAAATGCCTTACTGTTAGAGGTACTAAACAGTCGTCACAATACGGTTGGTGTTGGCCCTTCAGCAGAAACTCGTGTGTCAACCGAGTGTGACCAATACGGAGACGACAAAGAGACGTCTCCCATTTTCGGGGCATCGTATTATACCTCCAAGGAGATATGTCATTTGTTACCTCTCGCATTTTATTGCCATCTAGGCTATCCCATTGCTGTTGCCATTTTTTGCAAACCAATTTCTTGATGTCAGGTAAGAAATCATTACAGGGAATGGGATACCTTCTTGGCAGCAACTCGGATGCAGCCTTCTTAGCCAGTGAATCTTCCTTCTCATTCCCAGACACACCTACATGTGCTGGAACCCAACAAAATTGAACTGTTATACCTCTCCGTCCAATAATAAAAAGCCATTCTAAAATCTTTAAAACTAGAGGGTTATTAGAATTAAAAACTTCTATAGCTTGAAGGACACTCCTTGCATCACTAAAAATTGTAAAATTACCCTCCTTCTCCAACGCTATTTTCTCAATAGAGGTTAATATGCCATACAGTTCGGCAGCAAATATGGAAGCGGTCAGAGGAAGTGCACCTCTACCATTAAAACCATTACTATGTACTCCAAATCCAACGCCAGCATCAGATTTGGAGCCATCAGTATAGATAAAAGTTGATCCTCTATGTTTTTTAACATGTTCATTAAAAAGAGACCTGGCTTCTAGGTCTGACATATTCTTCTTACCTCCAATAAAATATTTACAAAAAGATATCTCTGGTAACTTCCATGGAGGCGTTGATGATACCTTGAATGGAAGTACCTTATTTCTAATTATATCCAGACTATTTAATAATCGTTTCACCCGAAAGCCATCTCGTTATACTGCTGCCTTAGCTATCACATTATTAGCACAGCCTTACGCTGGTCTCTCCAGCCATATCTATTCTAAAGAGTATAAGGGCGGCTTTAACTGAAAAAATCTTACAAAACTGATCTTTTAAAAAAAAAAAAAAAAAAAAAGTACAATATTCAGGCATGTCAGTAGGTTTGGGTGATTTCATTTCTCTCTTCCATGGTATTATTATTATTATTATTATTATTATTATTATTATTATTACAACCCTAGTTGGAAAAGCAAGGTGCTATAATTCCAAGGGCTCCAATAGGGAAAATAGCACAGTGAGGAAAAGGAATAAGGAATGAGATATTTTAAGAACAGTGACAACATAGAAACAAAGCTTTCATATATAAGCTATCAAAACTTCAAAAAACAAGAGTAGAAAAAATAAGATAGAATAGTGTGGTCAAGTGTATCACCATGTAACAGAACTCTACTTCCAGACAATGGAAGACTATGATACAGTGGCTATGGCACTACCCAAGACTAGAGAACAATGATCTGAAATTGGAGTATCCTCCTCATATAAAGGCTGTTTACCTTTACTAAAGAGTCTCTTCTACCCTTACCAATAGGAAAGTAGCCAATGAACAGTTTCACAGCAGTAGTTAACACCTTGAGCGAAGAATACCTGGTTGGTAATCTCACTGATGTAATATATTCATGAGGACAGAGGAAAATGAGTAAAGAAGAGGTCACACTATTCAGTGTATATGTAGGCAAAGAGAAATGTAGCCGTAACCGAAGAAAAGGATCCAATGTAATACTGTCTAGCCAGTCAAAAGACATAAGGATTTTCTTGCAGTAGTATCCCAAACTAACATCAAATGCTGGAGTAGAGCAATTATTGTTATACCCCATTTGTTTATTTATTTTACGTAATGATCTTAGTTTAAAGAACGGATTTTGAGCGAAGCGAAAAATCTATTTTTGGGTGAGATAGCCATGGCGTCCTGATGGAAGGTTCCTTTTTGGTAGTTTCCTTGGGTAAATAACTACTAAGATATTCCCAGAGAATTTAACCACAGGTTATCACAGAATTCTAACTTCTGGAGCGAGTATCCTAAAGGTTTCCCTTTTAAGACATCGTATATCAACAGGGGACGCATGTATTAACGCGCCACATAGCTATCTACACCCCGAACAGAGTTAATGCTTCGGTGTGTAAGGGCTGAGAATAGCTGGGAGCCGTTCCATAGCTAATCTCATTCGTGGCTACTTCTGGTACTCGAGACGTAAACAAACGGGCGCCATTGATTAAATGACGTCACGACCGTCTTCATCCTTTGTTCAGTAGCTCGCCCTACTTAGACGGATTTTCCCTGTGCCTTACTTATCGCTTTGCATCTACGTTATGTCACTACCTTCGGCCTCGCCTTCTTCTGGAAAGTTGAGTACAAGGTTCCAGTATTGTTTAGTTAAGCTCTGACCGTAAAGTAAATATTAATTTCCGAGATAATTGTTGTTTTGTGGCAGAGCTGTGCCTCTACCGGACCCGCCATTTTATGGCGTCGTTGTTGTTATGCATGCCTTATTTAGTTAGCCACAACAACGCTTCCGGCCTTATTTACTAATCGATAACATTAGTTTATTTAGTCTTCATAGCTAGGAACTTTTATATCGTGTTTCGACGCTTTTTATCGGTCATCAATTGACCTCTTACCAGTCGGCTTCTATAGCCCCCAGGCCAGAGCGCCTATATATAAGTGTTCATACATGATTTTATTAGTGATCCTAGGCTAAGTTATGAAGATAGTGGCATTATTTTACAATACTTTCGACTGTGATGCAAGTGTTTTTCGCCTTCAGGGACCATATAGGGGATAGGTTAGTTAGTGTCCCTTCCTAACCTAACCTACTTGTAGGACCCCTATATGCTTCCTTCATCCCCTGCCTTGGCATTCCCTCTGTTTAGCCTTGATTCCCTTACTAAGTAAAGGGATCAAGCGCCTAACGGAGTATTTTATCGCCTCTCAGTCCTCCCTAAGGGAATGACCCCCCCCCCCTTAGGGTTGCGTCCGAGAGTGAGGAACGGCTAGCCCTTCCTCTATGGCTAGGACTAGTCTATGACTGTCCTGCGATAGCGATATGTCTTCTATCTTTCCTAGTTCAGGGCTCTTAGCCCTGCTCTAGGTTAGGTTTTGGAAAGGTTATTCTGTCCCCTGCTGAAACTGTACCCATGCACCGTTTCAGCCAGGCTGCCTTATCTTAGGTTAGGGAGTGTCCTCCCTTTCCCTAGTGGCCGCTCTGGTACAGAACCCCTTCCATGGAAGACTCTTCTCTTCTCCCCTCCCCACCTATCTCTTGTATAGCCTAGCCTACACTTAGGTTAGTCTATACCCATCTGTCCCCTGTCCTACAACTCCTCCTTAGGGTGGAGTGATAGGGCTACCTTGAGCTTCTATGTGCAGTCCGCTCTGGTACATATACCCTTCATAGTGTCCTATGGGGTTAGCCACTGGATGTGTTCTGCATGTAGAGGCCTCCCCCTCTTTGGGTGTCCCCTAGCCCTCCCTTGGGCTACCCTAGCTCCCGGTCCTCTGAGACCCCTGCTTCTGGGTGATAGAGCCAGCCTCTATCATGAGTACACCCTCTCAGGGGGGGATGTCTGGGAGTCCATGACTGGACTTCTTACATCCCTCCCCCTGTCTCTCTCACTATCCGGGTGCCGGTCCCTTGCCGCCTCCACTGTCGGCGATACCCGCCTCCTACCTTGGTGACTCCCCCCTACCCTCATGCCGCCAGCCCCCCGCGTGCCGGGGGACTGCCGACCGCCGCCGGCTCCTGCCGATGGCTCTCCTCCTTCCTCCTAGCTTTGCCGTCCGCCTGCCGATCGGCCACCGGAGTGCCGGCATCCACTGCCGGCAACCTGGTTCCGCTATAACCATCCTTGTCCCAGTCACCAATCCGGCATGCTCCGACTGCCGGAGCCGCCGCTCCTCTGCCGGCGTTCCGCCGTTGTGCCGGCGGCCGCCACCCTGGTATTACTCTTGACTTACATATTGTCTGTTCTAATGCCAGAAAACTCTGCTGGAGCGGCCTCCGGCGTGCCGGAGGTCTGCCGGAACCCCCCGGAGGCGTCAAGACTACTTGCACCCCCTTCTACTAGCTATCATATGAATACTGATAGCCCTACACTGCAAACAGATGGCCTGTTTACACTCTTAAGATCAGTGCCTTGGTACTGTTCTATTAGTAATCATGCTGTCTCTTTGCATTCTTCAAAATTCCAGCATGCTGCGTGTATCTTAGCGCGGCTGGTTGCCGGAAGCAGTTACCCTAAGGGACCTGTTAGCCCCCTAATTTGGGACTGAGTGACCTCGGTCCCAAACTTATCCTTGCAATTTTCCATGGAATTCCATTGCCCTATGGACTTTTAAGGAATACTATCCTGTGCCTTCGGCCATCTCGGATTATCCAAGGATAAAGCTTGCGGTAGCCAGCCGGGCGGGATGCATGGAGTATGTTTTCTTTACTACTTCAATCTCTATGCATCACACCCTTCATTAAGTTAAAATTAATGATTAATGTTAACTTAGCTTAAGAGCCATTCTTATGACTCCCCCCATACTCATTTTCTCTTTCTTCCACAGGAGGAGCAGATGAAGTGTGACTTCGACTTCTGCGCTGTGAAACGCCCGCACTTCTACGGGCATACGGCTTGCAGGACTCACGCCCCTTGTGCTAACAAGAAAGGGGATCTGAAATTCTGGGACCCACTGAATTGTACGGTCTGCCAGGCTCACCTAGTTGATGCCTTCCATAACCCTCCCTCAGCGGAGGTCAGGGACACTTCTCGGGAGAAGCTACGCAAGTGGGTGCATGGCTTCCAGAAGAATGCCACCGGACCGTACCTGGCCACTGAAGAATTGAGGTCACTCCTGTTCCCTAAGGCCTCCCCTGATTCTGTGGTACCCAAGGATTCGATCCCCACTGTCCAAATTACAGTGGAACCTGATGGCTCAAGGAGCTGAAGATGACGAAGACCAGGTGGAATACGCCGAGTCGGAGCAAGAGGTCGCTCCTCCTTCCATCTCCGCCCCTACTCCTACACCGACGGAAGTGTCTCTCCCGTCTACCTCCACGACCCCGGAACCCTCATCATCCACTCAGGAAATGATCCGGTTGATTAGAACCGTCATGGACGACAGGTTAAAGGAGAATCAGGAGTTCATCAGGTCCATGATGGGATCCAAAGAACCGAAGAAGATCTCGGTTAAGGATCTCCCCGCTTGCTCTCATGCCAACCCATGGAGGTATGCTGAGCATATGGTGATAGCGACCGGCAGAATCTTTGTCAGCGACAAGATCGGCTCGGTCCCCCTGGAAGATGTGGAATTCTTCCCAAATTTTGAGGCCTACCCGGACTGTTACGTCCGACTTCCCTCTGAACCTGCCTCTAAAGAAGAGACCGAACCGAAAGAAGAGATAGTGTTCGATCTCGCGAAGGCCCAGGCTATGCTAGCCAACACGTTCAAGAGTAGGGGTTTTACCTGCTCTAAGCTTCCGGCCCTGAGCAAGAAGCACCCTACCTACGTCGCACCTGAAAATGCGGTACTTCCATTCATGGAAAAGGCCTTCGCTGCGTGCCTTAAAGCTGTGGAAGAGGGGAAAGCCTGCCCTGCACTGGAGGAGTGCAGACCCTTCTCCATAGTTACTCCCCCTGACGCTCGACACTGGAAGGACATCCAGCATACTTTCGTCGTGGGAAAGCTAGATCCTGACGTCGCCGGACGTCAGTTTAATGAAGACCTCCCGAAACTTAACGATCACCTCCTTCGTCGGGAACAAGATACGAAGGAGAGGCTCGCAGCATCTATGTCCCACCAGGTCCAACTTGACATTATGGCCTGTGACACCAGAGTACCAGACCACTACATGGTACTTGCCAAATCCCACATGGCAACCCTAGTGAAGGACATGTACCACTTCATGAAGCCTCGGAGAGCCTGTCGTGAATTCGTGTTCGCAGGTGCCACTGTGAAACACGAACCCCGGAGGCTGATTTCCTCCAACATCTGGGGCAAACACCTCTTTCCTTCTGACCTTGTGAAGGAGATCACCGACAAAGCCGCCACGGAGAATAGGAACCTTCTCCACAAGTGGGGCATGTCAAAGAAGAGGAAATCCTCTCAGGACGACGGACCTCAACCCAAGAGGAAATCTTCGAAACAGAAACCCCAGCAACGTCAACCAAGACGTCAGTTTCCGGGACCCGCTACCTCCCAAGTGGCAGCTCAGCCACAACAGACCTTTCAACTGATCACCCAACCGGTGTTGTCACAGTCACCGGTCTTCACCCCTGCTTTCGAGCAACAGACGACTACCTTTCGTCCCAAAGGTAGAGGCTCAAACAGAGGTGCAGGCAGAGACGCGTCTCGCCGTCACTCCAGAGGCAGAGGAGGAAAGGGAGCTAGCGGCCGAGGCAGCAAGCCCTCGGGACACCAGAAGCAATGAAGTGCTTCCGGTGGGAGGAAGACTCCGCCAATTCCAGGATCGTTGGACCTTCGATCCCTGGGCACACAGCATCGTCAAGAAGGGTCTAGGCTGGAGTTGGACTCAACCACCCCCAACATTCCAGCAGTTCTTCCAACAATCAACCCCCCTTCTGGAAGAATATGTCCTAGATCTCTTGAACAAGAAGGTTATAAGGAAGGTAAAGTCCACAAGGTTCCAAGGAAGACTGTTTTGTGTCTCCAAGAAAGACTCCGACAAACTCAGAGTCATTCTGGACTTATCCCCCCTCAACAAGTTCATAGCGAACGACAAGTTCAAGATGCTGACTATTCAACAAATAAGGACCCTTCTGCCTCGAGGTTCCTACACGGTCTCCATAGACCTGGCGGATGCCTACTGGCACGTTCCAATGAACCATCACGCTTCCTCCTACCTAGGATTTCGACTCCAAAGGAAAAGCTACGCCTTCAGGGCCATGCCCTTCGGCCTCAATGTGGCCCCTCGGATCTTCACAAAGCTGGCGGACGCCATAGTACAACAGCTCCGCCTCCGAAACGTCAAGGTGATGGCCTACCTCGACGACTGGCTAGTTTGGGCTCCATCGCCCGAGGATTGTGTAAAATCCTGCAACAAAGTCACCCAGTACCTAGAACACCTGGGATTCAAGATAAACGAGAAGAAATCTCGCCTCTCTCCAGCTCAGAAGTTCCAGTGGTTAGGAATCCAATGGAACCTTCAGTCACACCGCCTTTCCATCCCCCAGAAGAAAAGGAAGGAAATAGCAGGGTCTGTCAAGCGACTACTGAAATCCAAACGGATTTCAAGACGCCAGCAGGAACGAGTTCTAGGCTCTCTACAGTTCGCCTCAGTAACAAACCCAGTGCTTCGTGCACAGCTAAAGGATGCCGCGGGAGTCTGGAGACGTTCTGCATCCATCGCTCGAAGAGACCTCAAGAGACGGCTCCCAAACAGACTTCGACTTCTCCTCAAGCCGTGGTCGGAAGCAAAGGCCCTGAAAAGGTCCATTCCTCTTTAACACCCACCTCCATCACTCAACATCCACACGGACGCTTCGCTGGAGGGTTGGGGAGGTCACTCCCACCAAAAACAGGCTCAAGGCACCTGGTCTCCCCTGTTCAAGACGTTCCACATCAACATCTTGGAGGCCATGGCGGTCCTTCTAACTCTGAAGAAACTATCCCCGCCTCCCTCGATCCACATTCGTCTAACCCTAGACAACTCGGTGGTAGTTCGATGTCTCAATCGCCAAGGCTCAAGATCGCCCCAGATAAATCAGGTGCTTCTCCCAATCTTCCGTCTGGCAGAGAAGAAGAAGTGGCACCTGTCTGCAGTTCACCTACAAGGATTCCGCAACGTGACAGCGGATGCTCTATCTCGAACAAACCCGATAGATCTCTTCGCAACGAGCGACAACAATCAACTTCCTCGGTATGTGGCCCCGTACGAGGACCCCAAGGCAGAAGCAGTGGATGCCATGTCACTGGACTGGAACAGATGGTCCAAGATCTACCTGTTCCCTCCCACCAACCTTCTGCTGAAAGTCCTCTCCAAACTGAGAACCTTCAAAGGGACAGCGGCCCTAGTGGCTCCCAAGTGGCCCCGGAGCAACTGGTACCCCCTGGTCCTGGAGCTGCAGCCCAAGCTGATCCCTCTCCCGGGCCCAGTTCTCTCCCAACAAGTACAGAAGTCGACTGTCTTCGCTTCATCATCGAAAATCAAGGACCTTCATCTCATGATTTTCTCTCCCTAGCCGCAAAGAAGAGGTTTGGGATCTCGAAGAAAAGTCTAGACTTCCTCGAGGAATACAAGACCGAATCCACAAGACGGCAATACGAATCATCCTGGAGAAAATGGGTCTCTTTCGTCAAGACAAAAAATCCTAAAGAAATCACAATTGATTTCTGCATGTCCTTCTTCATTCACCTTCATGGACAAGGATTAGCAGCCAATACGATTTCAACCTGCAAATCCGCCTTGACCAGACCAATTCTGTATGCCTTCCAAATTGATCTGTCCAGCGACATCTTCAATAAACTACCGAAAGCATGTGCTCGTCTACGCCCAGCACCCCCACCGAAACCGATCTCCTGGTCATTAGACAAGGTGCTCCATTTCGCCTACAACTTGGATAATGATTCATGCCCTCTCAAGGATCTGACTCAGAAAGTTATATTTCTCTTTGCTCTTGCTTCGGGAGCCCGAGTCAGCGAAATAGTGGTATTATCAAGAGAAGAGGGTCACATCCTGTTTACTGATACAGGAGACATTACCCTCTCCCCTGATCCGACGTTTCTCGCCAAAAATGAATTACCCACCAAAAGATGGGGCCCCTGGAGAATATGCCCCCTGAAGGAAGATGTCTCTTTATGCCCAGTAGAGAGCCTCAAGGTCTATCTTCGCAGAACTTCGAACTTTGGTGGAGGCCAACTCTTCAAAGGAGAAACATCGGGCAGCGACCTGTCACTGAAACAATTAAGAGCGAAAATCACCTACTTCATTCGCAGAGCGGATCCTGACAGTACACCCGCTGGTCATGATCCTAGGAAAGTTGCATCATCTCTGAATTTCTTTCAGAGTATGGACTTTGAAAGCCTTAAAAGCTTCACAGGCTGGAAGTCCTCGCGCGTTTTCTTTAAACATTATGCGAAACAAGTGCACGAAGTCAAACATTTTGTGGTAGCCGCAGGTATTGTTATGAAACCTGCACCTAACTCTGCATAGAACAGTGAGTTACTTGGGACTCTAACTCTTCGGGTGCCTATGTTGACCCTCGAGCGATACATAGTGATGTCGAAAACACTTAGTGCTTTTATAACTGTTCTTATCCCAGGTGAACTGTCATAGTTGTCACACAAGTGCCGCATGCCCTGAGCATGATGTGTTTTAATCAAAGACTAGCGTTCCTCGAGAACGAGTGCCTACTAATAAATTTTAAATTCCTTTTCAGATTCAAGAGCAAGTCTTTATTACTATGTACATTATAATTACTGTAAATGAACTTTACTTATTGCTGCAATTCATTTAATTTCTGCATTTGTGAAATAAAATTTCTATTTTATTACCTGTGCGTCTCAATCAGCTCCTACTTACTATGAAATACATGCCTGTCATAGTTTTATTATCCCCTTTTCCTTATGGTTCATGGAGAAATTAAGATACTAACTCTTAATTTATATTCACTCTGATTATGTAATGTTCCAATACGAATACTTACTCTTCATACCCTGGAGATGAAACCAACCTTCTCAGCACACAGTGTCCAACCACCACTGGTCTGCTTTTCAGAATGTTCCTATACGAATGCCAAACATTCAGCTTCGTCTCCAAGTTCTTCAAGTTCTTCTATCAGGGTGAATAGCCCTTCAATACCACTTTGACGTCGGCATGGCCCGTGGGAACTTCACTGCCAAGGGGGGCAGGAAGATTCTTCCCTACGGTTCTTTACTAAGATTACAGATAAAGACATTCTTCTAGAGAGTTGTCAAATTTAAAATTAAGTAAATTAAGACATTGATTTTCCAGACACCAGTAACTTCAGGGGCCACATCATATGTGTAAAATGATAATATTTTTTACTGCTCATAAAGAAAACTGATATTCTCAAAGGCTTGAAGCCATGAAAACTCAAACGTAAATGAACCAGCGAAAATTATTCCAAGAATTTGATATCAAGTACAACTATGCTCTCTTTAAAGATTAAATAGTCTGACGAGTAATCACAGTCATATTACATTTAATAGAAGTTCAAGCTCCCAATGAACTTACTCTAATAACAGGAGTATCAGGAGCTTTTGGCTAAGTGTAGAAATATATGTTTTCACTAATACTATAGATGTATTGCCTCCTGATCACATACTGTATATGGAAACAAACATGTATATAAATCTTACATGGAAATTTTGATATCATACCGTCATACACGAAAAAAAATGATAAAAGACGTTCTTTAGATTCGTTTTACAGAGAAAAATATACATTTAAATATGTTAACTACTTCAGCAATGTTACCAAAATGACTAACATTATCAAAACATACGAAAAAATCGTGGAATTAAAGAATCTGAATATAAAAAAAACTGGAAATTGGAAAAAAAGAAAGAACAGTCACATTTTTTAAAATAAACTTTTAAATAGAATAACATGTAGCTTCCTTTAAGGAGCCAGTGGAAATCAACTAGAACACAAGGCTACGAAAAATTATATTGTTGGTATGGTTGTATATAGAAGAGGCATAGGAACTCACGTGTATTAAACAGTGGACGTGAGTTTGAGGATAAAAATGCAAAAAAAAGTTGCTACAACATGTTGACCAGAAAAAAAAATATTGCACTAATATCTTCCTTAGATTAAACTGTTTCCTCACCAAGACTAAATATTTTAGTGAGACAGACAATCATTCAATTAATCTTCTTTTTGATTACAGCATAAACATAATCCTAAAAATAAAAGACAAACTTATTGACATCAGGGTTGACATCGTTTTCTGTTTAGTGTCTTTACAGCATCCTTTGTCTGGTCATTAAAGCACGCTTTCGTTATGCTTTATAGCCATTGATTTATTATGATCAAGCAGTTTACATATTAACGTGAATAAGGGTCCCACTTCTTGCTGTAACTTTCGGGTTATAAAAGTTCAAGTTTGATTTCATTCTAAAGTGAGTGTCTTCCTCTACACTAAACTATTCAACACGGTTCTAATAAGAGTAAACGTTCGAAGGGAGTAGGAAATCTGTATGTTTATTAGACGCAAAGTAGAACAATGTTATTGCCTAATCACAACCTCTGCTATTTGTAGTCTAATGGGACTATTTCTCGGTTTTCTGACAATAACTAGAGAGTTGGCTTTCACGTAACGTTAAAAGATGTAGCCCTGATTATTCAATAGGCCTGCGTGTCCATTCATAGAGCAGTTGCTGTGTGAATCTCTAGAACTTGCTGAAATAAAAAAAAAAATCTCTCTTTTATTACTGGAATTTTTTAATTTGTTTGTTTATTACAAGGACTGGCTGCCCACATATCTAGTAGTGCTCCTCTGCGTTGCAAGGGAACTAACATGATTAGCCCAGTTATTGGAAAAAGAAGGCATAGATCCATAAGCTACTAATAGTCTCATAGCGTTGGCTTCTCTCTTGTATACATTACAGTAGTACAGGATAGTAGTGATTTATCATTATTCTAATTATTACTAGCTAAGCTGCAATCTTAATTGGAAAAGTAGGATTACTATAAGCCTAGGGGCTTCCTAAGGAAAAAAAAGACCTCAGTATGGAAATGATATAAGGAAATGCATACAGCAATCGGAAAAAAAAGAGAATATCAAATATTTTCACATCAGTAACATCGTTAAAATAAGTGACTCATACCAGTCTATTCAACATAAAACTGTTCATTGCAAGCTGGAACTCCTGAAATTCCACCAATTTAACTGCCTGATTGGGCACCATTGTCAGTGTTCAGGTATATACATGCAGCTCTGCATATAGTGTACAGCTTTCAGAGAGTAAAGGAAAAGTTGTATATTAATAATTCTTTTCTCTGCGTTTTGTTATCAGCTATAGTCAATAATAGCATATTTGCGTAGCCCCTGGTGAGGCTGAAGGAACGTAGAGAGTAGAGGTCCCCTTTTTTGTTTTGTTTTATTTGTTGATGTCGGCTACCCCCCAAAATTGGGGGAAGTGCCTTTGGTATATGTATGTATGTATGTATAATGCACATACAAGCAATGACATACACATGAAGAAGGATGCTATATCTACAGTATACCTTCATCAATACTATAACATCAAAGTGTCATTTAATGTAATAGGCTTACTCTAATGTATCTTCAGTCCATTATTATGTTAGCTATTTTTACGCCAATGTTCACAATATCAACGAAAACTGTTGAGTATAAACATGCAGTTGACACCCTCATGTGAACCCCATATGGAACTATGAATACCTGTGTTGTCTTTGGAATAAAGTCATACATTAGGGGTTTCTGATAAGAAATATGCTCTGGATGTCAATGGTCAAAAAATGTATAAGTAGACCAATGCTTGTGGTGGGGCCTCCCCATTGATTTAGGTTTTCTTTTTGCATGATTCAGGATCTAATGTGCACTTTCTGGAAGATGCTGGTGGCTGTCGTTCCCTTATGCCACGTTCCCTCTTAATGGCACAACCCTATCATTCTATGAAAGATTTTTTTTTGCCTCGTGCCAACCAAAGGATCTACAATCTATACCACCAGTTATAAGATGCTGAGAGTGTCAGTGGAATTTCATTGTTACTGATGTTACACTGCCTGTGATCAGTGTGGATTTCCTTATTCATTTCCACATCCTGGTTGACGTCGCACATTAATGCTTAGTCAATGGCAGCTGTTACTCATCCACACCTTTATCATATCCTCTCTCTGTCATTGCTCTCCATATCAGTGCTAGTACGAACAACTACACCCATTTCCCCACTTTATATCCTGATGTCTTCCTCCTAGACCTACACCAGATGCAAACGGCTCCCACTAACCACAGTATCTACTGACATCATAAGATGAAAGGGACTCAAGTTTTTTTTTCTATATATTTAGAGGTTTCAATCTCAACCATTTTGCTGCTGCTTAATGCATATTCTACAAAATGGAAGAAATAGGCCTTTGTCAAAAAAACTCAAGACAATGGCCACTGCCACTACACACTGTCCTAAAAAAAAAAATGGATCTCCATGCCTTTATGGGGATTCAAGGTGTCTTAGCATGCAGCTCAAAACAGACCACTACCCCTCCACAGCATATGTAACATAAACAACTGCCTTCATGGAGTTAAAGTATTCTTAACCCATGACATCCTGAAGAGAGGGTGCCCATGAACTCAGAACACATCCCTAAAACCTCCACTCTTTTAACTACTTCTGCTTTGGCCATCATATTGCAGAGGCACCATTTCAATGTGTCATGAATGGCCACATATAGGACCTCCTCTATTGTGTATGTTACGTAGTTAACATACTGATACTCTCTCCCTACAAAGAGGACCACCTACCTCACCTACTTATCATCCTTAACCATATGCTGTAAAACTGCTTCGTAATTAAATATGACAAGTGTGCCTTTGGGGCCAAAGAAGGGGTATTCTTGGGTCATCGCATCACACCTCAGGATGCTCATCCCCTCATTAAGAAGGTACAGAAATTTTCCAAGCCCTTTGACTGTCAAAACACTGTCACAGGTTTTTGTCATCCCTCACCACCACTCTTGCCCACTCTACAACTCCTTCATGGGTAAGGCCAAAAAATCTGGATTAGGGCCTCAGATGGCCTTCATCAATGCAAAGATATCCTTATTAACTGCTATGGATCACACCTTACCTGTGCCAATGCACTTCTACTTTCCACCCATGCCAGTGACATCTATGTTGGGTAGTGATCAAATCTAACAAATTAATCAACGTATAGCCCTGAATATTGGCCTTCTTCACTAGAAATATGTATAAGCCAAAAACAAGCAACTATACGTTTGACCGTATTCTATTAAGGGGGACGGCTGGCTATTGCCGATTTTTATTGACAGGACTTTGAAATTCATACCACTAAATAAGGTGACTTAGGATATCTCACAACTGCATTGGATTGTTTGCCTCTGACCCTGGGTTTGGCGACGCCAGGGAGATTTATCCTGAAAATTAGTATTTTTTTCAAATTCTATCTACTCCCTTGATAATTATTACTAAAATCTGGGATTACTACCCCATAGACTTGATATAGACTTCCATAAATATGAAGAGATTTTCCCTAAAAGTTATTTTTTGCCCAGATATAATTTTTTTTCATTATGGTAAAAAAAATAAATCCTAAAAATCCGGAGAAAAAGTAAGAAAAAAAATATGAAACAAAAATTGAAAAAAATTACCTACTTTCCTTGTTTTTTAATGTATTTCTAGGTTATATACCAAATGTCAATGCTATATTATGAAAATAAGGAAGACTATTGAATTTGTAGGTCAATAAGTATAGTTTTGAGATATGGACTTTCAAAGTTTTTCTTTGTATTCTTACAAAGCCAATATTAATAAATCAAGGTTGTTATGAATTCCATGTTCTTTTTAGGGGGTATAAATAAGAGAAAACAAAGTTATATATCATAATTTAATCATAAATGAAGATCCTTCTGCTCAATATCTTGCTTCTTTTGGATCCTGTGGAGCAAGGCGGCTGCTTCTGTATCTACAACTCTCTCTCTCTCTCTCTCTCTCTCTCTCTCTCTCTCTCTCTCTCTCTCTCTCTCTCTCTCTCTCTCTCTCTCTCTCTTACTGATATTACCCTCTTCTGTACTCTTAATAGAGCGAATTCTCTTCCTTATGTTAGATAGATGTTGAAATTTTCTTTTCCTCTTTGAAATGATAAAATTCTTGCCAAAAACGAGAAAAAAAAACCTGAAAATTAGTGAATGTCAGAGGGCGTTCAAAGTTATTCTTTATATTTTTAAAAATTCAGTATTAATAAATCCAGATAATTATGAATTTTATGTTGCTTTTTTGGATATTGATAAACGAAAACAAAGTTATCTATCCTAATTTGCTCATAAACGAATATCTTTTTGCTAACTATCTTGCGTCTTTTGCTCGTTTCAGGCAAGACCTCCGCTTCTCCATCCAAACAATTCTCTCTCTCTCTCTCTCTCTCTCTCTCTCTCTCTCTCTCTCTCTCTCTCTCTCTCTCTCTCTCTCTCTGCACTACCGATATTACCCTCTTTTGAACGCTTAATAGACTGAGTTTTCTTTTTCTTTATTTTAGCAAGATGTTGAAATTGTCTTTTCCTCTTTGAAATGAAAAAAATTCTTCCCCAAAACGAAAAAAAACCCCATAAAAATGAGTGAATGTCAGAGGTCAAACTCAGGCATGTACACTCTCTCTCTCTCTGAGGTTTGTGGTAGGTCTGAAGAACGAAGGGTGTAATACTACATCTTCTGAGACTCGTGAAGTTATGCAGATGCCATTGTTCACCATATATTTTACATTGGAATGTAATAATATCATAATTTATGATAACAGAAGAAATACTGTATGTTCTTGTAGGGAACAGTGTCTTTGGCTTATTGAGTTATTTTTACTAATTACCCTATAGCTATGAAAGTAACAGGAATTTTGACAAAATATTTTGTATATGGATTCTCCATTGTCATACAGAGCTCAGTGAATTTTTTTCAGGATTTAGTGTTTTTATCCTATAACCTCTTATTGGCATTCCGTCCGGCCCCCTTAAGTATGATTGTTATTAGGTCGAAGACAACACCTTAACATCCGTATCTCAACATTGATATTTTTGTTTTTTAGTCTTTTGGCTCTTTTAGAATTATAGGTACGATTCTTGATAGAAATTATACTTTTGGGAAACATATTCGGTCTGTCTCTTCTTCAATTGTACAAGAATTGGGTTGGTAACAAAAGTCTTTCATGATTCTTAGTACTCAATCTATTTTGGAAAAGTTTTTCAATTCTTTCATTCTACCTTTTTTTGAGTATTGTTTTCCTGCCTGGTCCTCAGTTCTTGAAAATGGAACTTATAGTCCAATATGTTTCTTAATCCTGATATACATATTAATCTTTAGCAACGTAATTCAGTAATATAGTTCGTTATGCATGTTGCATAATACTTTTCATATTTCATACCATCTTAAGCATTCATATCTATCAGGACAGAGCCATCCTTTTTGCAAAACTAGGTATGCAGTTAATTCTAATAGTCATGCCTTTCCTATCATAACACTCAATATGAAATAGCATTCCAGAAGTAGTGGAATGATCTTCTTAATTAGAGTAGGTAGTTGAAACAGGTCAACTTTAAATGTTCAAACGTGCACTGAATAATTATATGTTGAACAGGCTGACATAACGGATTTTGAGCGAAGCGAAAAATCTATTTTTGGGTGAGGTAGCCATGTCGTCTTGATGGAAGTTCCTTTGTTAGTAGCTTCCTAGGTTATATGTGACTACAGTGATATAGCCCAGAGAATTTACCAAAGGTACCCAGAATTCGAACTCCTGGAGCGAATATCCCTTGAAGATATCGCATAAAATCAGAGGACGTATTCTTGACACGTCTCATAGCTATCTACACCCCTAATAGCGTTTTCGCTTCGAGGGGAAAAGTGGTAAGAATATAGGAGAGCCGTTATTAAGGCAACGCTCCTACTGTACTGTAAATAGGCGCCACCCCGCCGCCTCGTGGCGCCATCTAGCCATTCTTTGTAGCTCTGTAGGTGTATCAGGTACAGTATCTTAGGGAGGGAATCGTTATCCTTTGTCAAAAGGAGGGCGGGTCCATCAGGACGACATGGCTACCTCACCCAAAAATAGATTTTTCGCCTCGCTCAAAATCCGTTTTTTGGGCTCAGGCCATGTCGTGCTGATGGAAGTTTACAGAGCATTAATGTATATGTGGATTTTCAATAGTGCCGTTCATCTCGAGATGAGTTTTCCTTTTGGCCCTCAGGGCCTAGAGACACTTGACGTTACCGTTAAAAACGTCATTCAACTGATCATATCGGATGTCAGTGCTTCCTGCCCCCTACAGGGAAGAGTCTGGGTAGACTTTAGGAAAAAACCCGAGGATTGTGAGTTCAAGGAACAGACTAGCAAACAGTTTGTATATTAGTGTCGTCATATACGTAAAGCATAGACTGTACTTAGATGGAATTGATCTGTGTAGGTTACTGAAGAACCTCCCACGTCTGGATGTTGATAGAGACTGACAGGTTTATATGGATGTAGGAAACCTTAGTTCAGTAAGATAGACAGTTTAGTACAATAAGACCTTACCTGGTTGCTCGGAACAGTAATAATCTCAGTCCCTGGTATTTTCCTAGATAATAATAGGATCAAAAGATGCTCTGACATATATATAAAGTTTAGAATATTTTGGGGTGAAATGAGACGCAAAGATTCCTACTATTGTTTATTACAAAAGTAAAAATAAAAATCAAGGTTGTAACAATCAATTACAATTTCAGTTTATGCTGAGTGAATCTGCATAGGAGCATAATTGGTAATAACAGAAATAAATAAAGATTCACCTGAAAAAGGGAACACAAGCCATTCTATGGGAAATATGTAAAGATTTCACTATGTATTCTGTTGTTACAAGGAACACTATGCATATAAATATGCATGGCACATGTGTTGGTCTATTATGCTGAATATCACCTGTGTATTTAGAACAGTCTAATAGTGTCGACACTATACACATTACTCACATGATATACCTTAAGAGTCTATCATGTACACCCTTCACTATAAAGTCCCAAATAGTGCACTGTTCTTTGCAGAGGTCAGGTGGCAGGTATCAGAACACTACCTGCTACCACCATGAAATGTTTAATATCCTGTAGTTGCTTCGCGTAGTGTTTGAAGAGGACTCTGGATGAATTCCATCCAGTATAAGCGCGAAGGCTTTCAAACGACATAGTCTGAAAGAAATTAAGGGACGAGGCGACTTTTCTCGGATCATGACCTGTGGGTGTACTGTCTGGATCCGCTCTGCGAATAAAATAGGTGATTTTCTCCCTTATCTGTTTCAAGGATAACGTTGAACCTGATGTTTCTCCCCTGAAAAGCTGACCTCCCTTAAAGTCTGAAGTTCGACGAAGATAGACCTTTAGGCATTTCACTGGGCAGAGGGATGCTTCTTCCTTCAGAGGGCAGATTCTCCAGGGACCCCATCTCATAGTGGGCAGCTCGTTCTTGGCAAGAAACGTTGGGTCCGGAAAGAGGTTCAGTTCTCCGCAGTTTGTGAACTGAATGTGGCCCTCATCCCTCGAGAGGGCCACTATTTCACTGACTCTGGCTCCCGAGGCTAGTGCAAATAAGAATATCACCTTTTGAGTCAAGTCCTTTAGTGAAAAATCTTCATTGTTCAGAGTTGATGCTAAGTGAATAACCTTGTCCAGAGACCATGAAATGGGCCTAGGAGGGGCTGCGGGCCGAAGTTTAGCGCAGGCTTTGGGAATCTTGTTGAAGATTTCGTTAGAGGAATCTACCTGGAAGGCATAAAACACTGGTCTGGATAGGGCGGATTTACACGTAGTGATTGTATTGGCTGCTAGACCTTGTTCATGGAGATGGATGAAGAAGGACAGGCAAAAATCCATAGAAATCTCGTTGGGTTTCTTTGCCTTGACGAAGGCGACCCATTTCTTCCAGGAAGACTCGTATTGTCTTCTTGTTGACTTCGACTTGTACTCTTCTAAGAAGTCGATACTGTCTCTTGAAATCCCGAATCTTTTCTTGACTGCCAGGATGAGAAAATCATGAGATGAAAATTCTGGGACTTCAGTGATGAAGTGGAGACAGTCGATTTCTGCACTTTCTGAGTCAGAACTGGGTCCGGCAACGGGATCAGCTTCAGGCGTAGTTCCGTTACCAGGGGAAACCAGACACTGTTGGGCCATTTGTGGGCCACTATTGCTGCTGTCCCGCGGAAGGATCTCAGCTTGTCGAGGACTTTCAGCAGAAGGTTGGTTGGAGGGAACAGGTATATCTTGGACCATCTGTTCCAGTCTATAGACATCGTGTCGCTTCCGCTAGGGGATCCTTGTAAGGAGCTACGTACCAGGGTAGCTTCTTGTTGTCGCTCGTTGCGAAGAGGTCTATCTGCAGTCCTGGGGCTTTGCGTAAGATGAAGGAGAATGACCTTGCGTCTAGGGACCATTCTGACGTCACATTGCAGAATTCTTGAAGGTGGACTGCTGACAAGTGCCATTTCTTCTTCTCCGCTAAACGGAGGATGGCCAGTAATACCTGATTCAGATGAGGCGATCTCGAGCCCTGTTGATTGTGGCATCTCATTACAACCTCGCTGTCTAGGACCAGGCGAATGTGGATCGAGCAGCGAAGTTTCAGTTTTTTCAGTGAGAGAAAAACTGCCATGGCTTCCAGAAAGTTGATGTGGAAGGTTTGGAAGAGAGGAGACCAGGTTCCTTGAACTTTCCGATGATGAAAGTGGCCTCCCCACCCTTCTCTTGAGGCATCCGTGTGAACGGTGGCTGATGGTGGAGGTGGTTGCAAGGGTACCTTTTTCTTTAGGTTCTTGACCTCCGACCATGGCTTGAGTAGGGATCGCAGGCGATTCAGTACGGGCTTCTTTAGATCTCTCCGAGCGTTTGATGCGTATTTTCTCCAAACTCCTGATGCATCTTTTAATTGTGCTCTCAACACTGGATCTGCCACTGAGGCAATCTGGAGGGACCCCAACACGTGCTCCTGTTGCCTTCTTGATATCCGGGCGGATTGAAGGAGTCTCTTGACAGATCCCGCTATCTCTTTCCTCTTCTTTGATGGAATGGAAAGGCAGTGTGACTGTAAGTCCCAGTGGACACCCAGCCACTGGAACTTCTGAGCTGGAGAAAGACGAGACTTTTCCAAGTTGATCTTGAATCCCAGGTGTTCCAGGAACTGGATCACTTCCTTGGAGGCTTGCGTGCACTCCTCCTTGGATGCTGCCCACACCAGCCAGTCGTCCAGGTAGGCTGCTACCTGGATTCCCTTTAGGCATAGTTGATGAATGATTGCATTCGCAAGCTTGGTGAATACTCTTGGGGCTATGTTTAAGCCGAAGAACATGGCTCTGAAGACGTATTGTCTTTTCTGTAACTTGAATCCTAGGAAGGGGGAAACCTGACAGTTGATTGGCACGTGCCAGTACGCATCCGTCATGCCTATGGAGACTGTGAATGCCTGTTTGGGCAAAAGGGTCCTTATGTGTTGAAGCGTCAGCATTCTGAACTTGTAGTTCACTATGAACTTGTTGAGTGGTGATAGGTCCAGAATGACTCTGAGCTTTTCCAAGTCCTTTTTCGGAACACAAAATAGCCTTCCTTTGAATTTGATGGACTTCGCCCTTCTTATAACCCTCTTGTTTAAGAGTTCCTGAACATATTCTTCCAATATGGGGGTTGAGTGTTGGACGAATTGAGGGAAGTTGGGTGGAGTTGTGTTCCAACTCCACCCCAGTCCATTCTTGACTAGGCTGTGGGCCAGGGATCGAAGGTCCAACGATCCCAGAAGAGAAGAAGTCTCCCTCCTACCGGTAGCATCTCACTTGGAGTGCTGGTTGGAGGATTTACCTCCTTGGCCACGTCCACATCTACCTCTGTTGCCTCTGCCTCTGGAGGGGTGCTTAGAGGATCCTCAAAAGGAACCTCGAGCAGCCTGAAAGTCGTCAACTGCCTTTCAAAAGCTGGGGTCAAGGCGGGCGACTGTGTCGCCACCGCCTGGGGAACCAGCTAGATGGTGGTTGGCTGTGCTACAGTCGGTTACACTGTGGCCATGGGAAGCTGTTGTTGTCTAGGACGAGAGGGCACTCTTGGTCGTTTCGTCTTCCTTTTCAGCTGGGGACCCTTTTCAGCTGGGGACCCTTGTCAGCGGAAGACTTCCTTTTGTCCACGACCTCATAGACCGCTTCGCTTGGGAAGGGGTCTTTTCCCCAGATGTTGGAAGCTATCAGCTTCCTCGGTTCGTGCCTCACTGCAGCCGAGGCGAACACGAACTCTCTGCATGCCCTACGAGCTTTGATAAAGTTAAACAGGTCTTTGGTGACCGTCGCCAAATGAGCCTTGGTGAAGACCATGTACATATCTGGGGTTTCCGATATGCTTGACATCGTTTCTAGTCCCGTCTGCAGAGACATAGAGGCGGCAAGACATTCTTTTGTCTCCTGCTCCCTGCGCAGGAGAAAGTCCGACAGCTTGGGGAGGTCTTCGCCGAACTGACGTCCAGCAATGTTTGCCTCCTGCTTCCCGACTGTGAAAGTGTTATGCACATCTTTCCAGTCCTTGTCATCCGATGGAAAAGCGAGGGAGGTGGGTCTACACTCTTCGAGTGTAGGACAGGGTTTCACTGCCTCCACTGCCTTTAAGGAAGCCTTAAACCCCTTGTCCATAAAGGGAAAGGCACGAGAGGGATCAGCAACAAAGGAAGGGTGCTTTTTGCTGAGAGCCGGCACCTTGGAATTAGTAAAGGCCCTCTCTTTCAAGGTGTTTGAGAGCAAGGCCTGGGCCTTGGGAGGTCGAAAATGATGACCTCTTTTGGCTCTGTCTCCTCTTTGGACGAAGGCTCCATCCTCAGACGGATATAGCAATCCGTGTAGGCCCCTTTGCCTGGCCAGAACTCTACATCGTCCACTGGGACAGTGCCCAGTTTCTCGGAGAGGAAGATCTTCTTCCCTGACATCGGCATATGCTCAGCATATCTCCAAGGATTGACGTCAGAGAAAGCAGGAAGGTCCTTGATGTTTAGCTTCTTTGGGGCTAAACACGTCGCCACGAACTGGTGCATCTCCATCCAAAGCGAAGCCTCCTTCTCCGACGACTTCTTTTGCATGTCCTGGAACATGGTAAAAAGAGAGTGCAGCGTGCTCGTGATCGAATCCAATTGGGGGGCAGAAGAAGAGGTCGAAGGCACCGGTTCGGCCACCGTCGCAGAAGAAACCGAAATCATTTCGGCTTTCTCGGTCTCGCCTTCAGGGGGTACGTCATCCTCCTGTTCCAATTCTTCAACGAGGAGATTATACTCGGTCTCCTCTGAGACAACCAACATGTTGTCCTCAAGCTGGATGCCCTGCAAGGCATCCAAAACGACAGATTCTATCGGAATCTGGACGAGGGGAATCTCAGGTTGAGCCTAGGGAATAACTGCATCCGAAAATGCCCTAGGGAACAGACAAGCCCTCATCTTCTCATCAGGAAGATATGGGCCAGAGGTGTTCTTCTGAAAACCCCTGACCCATTTGAGCAGCGTCTCTCTTGCTGCATCCCTAGACTCTGTAGACTTTTGGTCATAAAAAGCCTCTTTAACCAGTTTGTCACAAACGGTACATACCTGTGGGTCCCAGTATTTTAGAGATCCCTTTGTGACTGCGCAGCGAGCGTGGGTCCTGCACATGTCATGGCCGCAGAAGTTCCTACTGCGGACCCTGCAGAAGTTGTTCCTGCACTCGGGATGCTCCTCCTGTAAAGAAAGAAAAGCTTATAAGTATTCGGTGAAATTCTCAGATTTCATAATACATATTTATTTAAAATTATATAGCTTGGGATAGGGTAAGCTAGATGAAGAAAAAGACACCTACCGTGTCTCCTGTCCAGCCTATTGCTGTGACCGCCCTCAATATTGAGTACTAAATTCTTAATGAATTTAGGAAGAATATCCTGGATATAAGGTGTCTTCTTAACACTGTCTTCCTTAATTAATATTGGTGAATTGGTAATGGTTGTTAACCATTAGAAAGGCAGAGAGAATCGCTCACTTAATTGTGATGGTCTCCCAATGGGCTGCCCATGAGCACCGTGTAGGTTGGAAAAAATGTTTGTATAGGCTATGGCAATGACTTCCGGCGGCATGCCGCCAGTACTGCCGTGCCGGCCGGCTCATGCAGGCGTGTTCTGGGCTATAAAAGGCAAGCACTGCCTTCAGGGTGATGGGCGGCATGCCGCCAGTACTGCCGTGCCGGCCGGCTCATGCAGGCGTGTTCTGGGCTATAGAAGGCAAGGACTGCCTTCGGGGTGATGGGCGGCAGGTCGCCGGCAGCTGCTCTGTCACCGGCAGCCAGAGGGACCTTCTATCAAGTAGGGCCGGCGGCAGCCGGCCATAAATTGTCTAGGCTTTGGGTTGTCGGCGGCCGGCACACAACACAGTTGCCGGCGGCCGGTCAGGGCATGCCTATTGCCTTTGGTCGTCGATCAATGGTGCCCAAGGCAAGTGGCGGCAGAGCTAACTGACGGCAGGGATCCAACATGGCTGCCGGTAGTTGGCCCAGAATGGGGAAAGGCAAAGGAAAAGAAGGGTGGAGGAAGGCAAAGGCTCAGCCTTGCCGGCCTACATCCGGAATGAGGGTTCAAATGGAAGGGGGAATTAGATCCAACCACATCCTATCGATATTGGAAGCATGGATATGGATGGCAGACCACGGGAGGACTGAAGAGCACTCAAAGACAGATGGGGGCTCCTTCCGGCATCCGGCTCAGCCGGCGGCAGGCAGGAGACCCCAGGCCAATCCTACATACTACCCATAGGGTCGAATGTAGAACAGCGGCTAAGTTATGTGAAGGCTAGGCCAACACAAAAAGGACAGCAGGGGAGGGGCAAGGGTCCTATAGGTGAGGTAATACCCGAAGGTACTACCTGCCTGGGCAATTCTGATCCCGTAGAAGACAACCACATGGTAGAGGAATTCAGTTGCCCAGGTTGGGTTAGTCTAGGTGAGAAGGTAACTCCCAGGACGCAAACTCAAAGGGAACGGAATCTCGTACCAGAGATCTTTGGCAGGGGAAGAATTCAATTCTTTGGCTGAAGATCTACCAACACAGGACTGTCTGCTAGGCCAGGAGGGGGAATTGTCATACAAAAACCTCCCGGGTAAGGCCTAGGGAGGTCTAGCCTTCTATAAAGGCAACCTAACCCGACCTGGGAAATCATTTCACCAGACGGACGGATGCCGAACACAGACAAACTACTCTGATGTCCCGTTCTAGGCTCGAAACCGACTCAGTGGTTAAGAGAAAGAAACGGGACGTCTCAGTAAAGATTTTCCAGAACTCAGTTCAGGGCAATTCTAACTGAGGGTAGCCTAAGCTAGTCAGAGGAAGAGGAATTGCTCTTAAATCCCACCAGGAGATTGGTATTGGTTTGAAAGGTATAGGAGGTGTTAGTCTCCCCTTAAAAAGGCAATACAAGAGCAATTGGGGACATGTATGAAAGTATACTAACGCCCCTAGGCTAGTAGCCTAGGAGCAGTGAGAATCGTTCACCGAAACTCTCTTGTATACTATCTTGGAAGAGGAAAATTGAGTGCAGTAATATCTTAAATGTATAAAATATTGCCTGAGCGTCAGTAAAACTTTACCAGGAAGGTTATATCATGCACGACAACAAGGACATAATATAAAAATCCCTAGCTAAATTGCTAAATAGCTAAAGTTAAGAAGCAAGCGATGCCGGGAAAGTCGTTCTTGGCAAACTAAATGTACAAAAGAACGCCGCATCCATGACGCCATCCGGCTGGTAACAGCTCTTGTTACGTTAATTACGATCTCAATCAAGAAGTAAAACTGGCAAGAGCTTACATTTACACAATTCAAAGATATTACTTAACTTTCCAGAGGCAGTTGAAGCTGGTGAAGACATCATAGCAGCGAAATAAATCCAAAATAGCGAGAGATAACACGGGATAAACACCGGTCAGCAAAGCTACAGGAGAAAGAATGGCTAGATGGCGCCACAAGGCGGCGGGGTGGCACCTATTTACAGTACAGTAGGAGTGTTACCTTAATAACGGCTCTCCTATATTCTTGCCACTTTTCCCCTCGAAGCGAAAACGCTATTAGGGGTGTAGATAGCTATGAGATGTGTCAAGAATACGTCCTCTGATTTTATGCGATATCTTCAATGGATATTCGCTCCAGGAGTTAGAATTCTGGATACCTTTGGTAAATTCTCTGGGATATATCACTGTAGTCAAATATAACCTAGGAAGCTACTAACGAAGGAACTTCCATCAGCACAACATGGCCTGAGCCCAAAAAAAGTCTTTTATATAGATTAATTATCACAGATCTATTAAAATGTTGTAGCTTTGCAGTAATAATAATAGTAATAATCAGTAACTTCTAGCACTTCATAAAATGCATGTCCTTATCCTTTGCGCACGCCATATGCCTATTGTGCAAACCTTCACTTGACAGTTCAACTCATGGTCCACCCATCAATACCGACATTTCTCTGTAATTTCTAGATACTATTATTCCATTTGACATATACCTTTTAAACTAATACCTGTTGAAGACGCCTTTTCCGAAACACACTGACCACCGTTCACTTCAGAAGGGATTACAAGTCATTGCAGAAGCCCAATGGAAGGTATCAGAGTTTTTAACCTGCAGGAATTCCTGTTTATATGTTCAGTAGGAAGGAATCACTCATGATGACTTCGAACCCACCAATCTCAGTAACATCAGTACTGGTAGGTCACGCCAATAGCCTCCATGGCCTCTCACTACCTGCTACATTGATCTACTGCACAGCTACTGGAATGGAAGTTCATATGGCATGACAATACTATATAGAAAGGATTGAGTCTTCACTTATATTTCATGACAAAATTCAAAAGTCCAATAACGCATGTATTCCAATGTAGGCACTTTTTACTATTATCATCGTCCCTTTGATTTGGTTGGCCCCCTACACTTGTCACAACGGCACCATTGATTTTACACAGTCATCAATCCCTCCACTCGTTTTGCTTAAGCCTTCCGTATACAAGATTCATTATCCACCTCATGTAAGACTGCCTTACTTTACATATGGAAAGTGAGATTCAGAATCTTCGAGCATATTACTTCTGACAGTGTTCCCACTTTGATCTCTCAATTACACAAAATATTAGGGCATCTTCTCTGTATCACCCTACATCATACTGTATTTTACATAACTGCAGATAACGGAACTGTGGAATGCTTTCACCATACCCTTTAAGCAGTTTTGCTGTCCTGCTGCAATGACTCCTGTTTGTTTCCACAGCGTCCCTGGCTCCTCTTCGTATTGAGGACCACTTTTAAGGACACCATGGATATCTCTGCAGTTGTAATGGTATATGGCGACCCATTCCTTTTCCCTGCAGAATTTTTTTTTTTTGCCACATCCTCCGATGATTTCCAGTGTATATGTAAAATTATATGGAAATTTTCCCATACCCCTCAGAATCCCGAGACTCCAGCAAACTAATATTTACCAAAAGACCTGTACGCTAAAACGCATTCAACCTTTAGGTCGTCCTCTTTCAAATGTTTCTGTTTCAGGAAATGAACCACCTAACACACGTGTAGGAATTAATTCCCACACAAATAAAGAACAATGCCCTATCTACCGTTTTTAACAACGCAACCGCTATTGGACTACACATCTAGAGGTTGTTGGATGTAACAAGTTTCTTTTTTATTAAGCTACATTATTACTCCACTGTTATGTTATATTTTTTTAATGGCAACCATATTGAAAAAATCAGTTGAATGAAATCATGAAACTGTCACCCTTCTGTAACAACTGTGGTGCTATTAAATAGATTTTTTACCTCTAAATAAAGTTAATTGTTTAGGTACTGTCTCCGTATTAACACTTCTTTCACACTTGTAATCATAGAATCTTTTTTTTTCTTTACATCGAATTCATAGTTGCTTTAATCACTAAGGCTGAATGTGACTGTATATTAGGTCACAATTGCGGAAAAACAATAATCAAAGAAAGTGCTATATAAATTTGTATGTTCCTTTCCTTTTCCACCAAGTTTGGACTTGAGAACCCAAACGCAAATACATTAATAAAACCACAATATACCCAACGTCATCTAAAAAGATATTACAAAAGAAGAGTTTATGTAAAGATTTAAAAAATAATCTATAGTAGCATTTGATCTAGCTGGTCAGGTAATTTCTAGAAAATTAAAATTTATTTGAGAACGGAAATTTAGGAACAAAATGATAACTTAACTCTCATCCAGGGAAGATATCAGTAATGCATAATGCTTTTAACTCAATATCATTTTGATGAGTGTTAAAATGAATGTTTGAGCCATATCTCATTTTATTGGCCGCTATATTTGAATATAATGATGGAGAATTTATTTACTCCACTATCTATTATTATGAGGATAAATTCTCATAATTCTCATTATTTTGCGTAAAAGAGAAACTGAACTCTCATCCAGGGAAATACAGGTAATACATAATGCTTTTAAGTCAATATCATCTCGATGTAAGTTCATAACAAAGTGAGAGCCATATATCATCATATTGGCAGCTATACTTATATAAAAGTTTAAAGAATTTATTTACTCTACCATCAATACTTGCGAGAATTGATTCTCTAGGATATTTTGGTTATGGATTACAACAGGTAACTCATTTTGCACTTACTTCTGAGATGGATAAAAGGTTCAGTCGCATTTAGTCACCAGTTATAAAGACGTTCCATCAACTAAGAGAAGTCACTGTTGGGATATGTCATTGTAATTAGTTCATCTTTTTAGGGAAAAAAATATTTGAAACCAGAAGGCAGCATTCTTCCGGTGCTAACTTCCAAAGCGAGAAAGTTGTGTCATGACAAAGAAATAACAGACAAAAACAATTACTTACCAAAACATTGTACATGTAATTTTCAAATAGGGGGTATACCTTATCATTCCAAGTTTGCTGCCGGTTATATAAGCGAGTGAACAACTTGCTGGAGTAATGAAAACTTTCGGTGTGGAGGAAATGTCCCCCTAAATCTCGATGAAACACTGGCTGCAGGGTGATTGATTGATTAATTGATTGTACGTTATCTGGCATCCTGACATCTAAGGTCATTAACGCAGAGTGACAAATTGAGTTTAAGGCAATAAAGATGTCTTCTCGTCTTTTACTCTTGATGCCTGGTGGATGATCTTACTGGAATTAACTTGGACCTCGGCAGAGGTCACTTTCATCAGTTAGATAGTTACTGCGCATCACATAGAACTGGCTATCCTTTGAAAAATTTAGTCAATAAATCCTCTATGGATTTAGTCAGTCTTTCGAAAGCGAGAATGACTATATATATATATATATATATATATATATATATATATATATATATATATATATATATATATATATATGTATATATATATATATATATATATATATATATATATATATATATATATATATATATATATATATATATATATCACGGATGGCGTTGGAAGACAAGGCATATTAATCTTGATGAAACCAAGAGCAAAACAGACATTAACGGAATGAAGAACTATAAAAAGTAGATTTTTACTTGTAAAGTTTAAATCAAAGTACAGTAGTGCAATATAAGTATTATAGTTTGCTATGTACCAACAAATGATTCTCATGAAGAAAGGAAAGGTGAATACTATGACGAACTGCAGAGTGTATCAGACAAGATCCCAGAGAGAGATACGAAAATTGTGATTGGTGACCGCAATGCTAAAGTTGGAAGGAATAATCGAGGTATAGAGAATTTGAAGGGTGTTTAGTGTGTTGGCGAAGTTACAAATGAAAATGGAGCGAACTTTATAAGTTTTTGTTCAACAAGCAATTATGTTATTGTTGGTGATCTTTTCTAGCACAAAGACACCAACAAATATATGTTGACTTCCCATGTAGCAATTACAAAAATAAAAAAAAAAATAGAAATTACATATTCATTAATAAAGTTAGAAGGAGGACTATAAGAAATGTAAGAAGCTATAGAGATGCTAATATTGGTAGTGATTACTAGCTCCTCATTCCCACACTAAAATCAAAACTGAGTGCACCTAACAGAAATGTACATAGAATACCTACCTTAAATTTTAAACAACAGAGCCTCTTGAAGATGAGCACAGAGAAACTTTTGCAATTCAATGCAAGAATGGATTTGCAGTCTTAGAGACTTTAAGAGGTGAAGAGCAGACAAATAATGAAGAGTGGTGTGATATTAAGAACATATATCAGTCAGTTGGTAGTGAAGTTTCTGGACTTGCAGTTACAAGGAGAAAACTATGGATATCTAATGATACTTTTAATGCTAAAAAAAAGAGAGAAAGAAGAGAAATCGATTGTTGAACGTTTTCGAGGATGTATTGAAAATTACAAGGTAGAGCCTGATAAGTATTCCAGTATCATTAGTGAAGTTCACCCCTGCCCAAAGCAAAAAAAAAAAAGAAAAAAAATAGCTAAGAATGAATGGAGAGAATATTTAGTCAGGAAAGCAGATGAAGCTGAGAAAGCTATGAATTCAGCGTGTGACTATGGTGTCAGAATTGCTCACAGAATTATTAATGAAATCTCTACAAGGGTGAAGAAGAAAAAGCATACTCCCATCTAAAAGAGAGAGGGGTCTGTTATAACAACAGAAAACGAAAAAGGGCAACGTTAGATGGAACACTAGTGAAGTTATGAATTAGAGATATGAAAGAAATAATTTGATTGATATACCTAAAGCTGAGGAAGAACTTGATGTTCCCATGAATTCAGTGTGTTTGAAGTCAAAGCTATCATAAAAAAAAAACTAACGATACGAAATGGCAAAAAATTATGTGACTAGAATATTTATAAAATTATTTTTTTAAAACGTGGTGTGAAGAGGCAAAACCATAGGAGTGCAAGATAGAAGTGTTAGTGAAAATTAAAAAAAAAAGAAAAAAGAATAAAAAAAGAGAGAGAGATCGGACTGATTGCAATAATTTCAGACGCATCACACTTATGTCAGTTGTCATGAAAGTATATAGTAAGATCATTGTAAAGAGACTAGAGACAAACATTGATGAAAAACTGAG
This sequence comes from Palaemon carinicauda, assembly GCF_036898095.1. NCBI lineage: Eukaryota > Metazoa > Arthropoda > Malacostraca > Decapoda > Palaemonidae > Palaemon > Palaemon carinicauda. The sequence goes on along the minus strand of NC_090732.1, from coordinate 82,767 downwards.
AGAGAAACAAGCAGGATATAGGGAAGGTAGAAGTTGTACTGACTAAATTTTCATTACAAGGAATATGGTACAGCAATATGCAGATATAGAATTTAACTTTTCATGGCTCTCCTGCACCATGAAAAAGCTTTTTATGGTGTGCACCGGCCTACTTTGTGGAGAGCCTTATGTTATTATGTAGTTCCTCTTGAATATGCAAATTTGATTATGATTATTCAAGACCATAGCAAGTGGAAAGTTAATGTTAGCTGAGTCCTATCAAATGAATTTTCAGTGAACAGTTGAGTACTCCAAGGGAATATGTTGTAATTTCTGTTTTTTTTTTTTTATTCTCCTCATCGATTTTGCAATGCATAAAACAGTTTAGGATGGTGGCGAAGGATTAGTAGAAGAAATGAGCTGACCTAGAGTATAGGGATGATGCTGTCCTTATTAGCAGAAGATCACAGATATTGCAAAGCTTGCTTACCAGAATGCATGAAATATCACATGACTTTAGGCTCAAGATAAATAGGAGAAAGACAGAGATGATGAGAACAGAATATGCAATGGAAGATGAAATATCATTGGAAGGAGAAAGGATTAATCACCTCAATATTTAGGAACTATGATATCCAATACAGGATCTTTAGAATTAGGGTTGAACCCGTCGTGGACTGGGGGTTCAAAATTACCTCATCCTTTTGAGTCAGATAAATAAAATATATAGGAACTCAAAATTGCTTAACTTTACAAGTGTATTTTTTAGGCCTTTTACATAGAAACCCAATATCCATTTTGTACATACTGTAAAAAAAAATCCCATTTGTGAGTAAAAAAAAAAACGAGAAAAAAAATGCCTGTATATAACAAAATTACATTTCTACTCAATAAACAAGTAAATATTAGTAATTTTTTTTTCCCAGCTTCCTGGGACAATTGGAACAATGCCTTTTCTTGTTTTTTGGAGTTGGCTTGTAGAAGGTATTGCTGTGCCTTCTTTATTCATGAAGGCTTCTATATATTGAATTATATGGCCTAGGAAATTAGCTCGTAAATCTCTGAAACGCCACTGGATCTTTAGCCATGTTAGAGACAAAATCCCTGCGCTTCTGGTTTCCAGTATAGCCATTAATTTTTTTTCCTAAGAAACATACAGCAACATCAATCATTCACAGAAAAACAAAGGCCATATATTGGTGATTCGTTTACATGCATAGATTTTGACTAAGAGGTCTAAGGTATCAACCCTGCCTTTTGTTGCATTATAGTAAAAAATCATATCGGGTTGAAAGGCTCATTTCCTAGAATGATGTCATAAGGCATTGTACTCAGTAAAATTATTGCCGTATTGATCTTCGGGACGCAGCTCTATATCATAAGATGGCGATCTTTGCTGAAGCCAATCTTTGTTGATTGAACTTGAGATACTGCGATGCTTGAAATGATAGGGGTATTCTCCGTTTATTTTTTCTAAGTATTTCCAATAGAGTAATATTCTTGTTCATTAGTTCTAGAGCAAGACTAAAATCTGTAAAAAAAAAATTCACATGTAACATTTTTTCCTGAACTGGCTATAGTTGTGGTGAGATCCTGGACAACCTTATTGGCTTGTTGCCGTCTCGGACCATCAGGACCCTTTCCTGAATGTCTTTGTGCATTTAGGAGATAAGCATTTGTAGCATCTACCATGTAATAGATTTTAATTCCCTATCTATTTGTTTTTGATGGCATATATACTTTGAAGGAGCATCTTCCTCGGAATGATACTAGATTCCTCAACTGTAACACATGATCCAGCTTTATAGATTACCTGGCATGCTTCAATAATCCTATGCTAAATTTCAAATATAGGTGCCAACTTCCCTTGTTGACCATTTTTTTTTTCTCACTGCACATGTTAACATCCTATCAAATCGTATGCACCTATTAATTTGTTTGAACCTGTTGCCCCTCATAGAAGCATAATAAATTGGTGGTCTTTACTTTGTACAGAATAATTCGACAACAAGTTTGAAAGCCTCCTTGTCCGCTACAGTTCGAAAATGAAGATCTACACATGCCATCAATTCAACACAATCTACTACCTTCCATTCTTCGGCATAAATAGTAGTTCCTTTTTCATTAGTTCTGGTAAAATAAGATCCATTATCTAATCAGTGATAAAGACAGTGAATGTAGCACTAACACCATGAGTAAGTACTGCTTTGTATACACCTCTTTCCCAAAGGAGATTTTTTTTATAACATTACAACTTCATCCAAGTGCCTCATTACACCAATGAGTTGTTGTCTTTACCACCACAATACTGACATCTTGATCATCATCATTAACTCATTCAAAACTATCATCACTATCATCACTTATATCACTCCTATCATCATTTATTTCGTAATCCTCGGCATCAGATGTATCACTCTAAATTTACATAATTTTCTTCTAAATCATCTATATTGTCCATTAAAGGTGTTTAACCATAAAATATAAATGTTGAAAATAACATATTAGGAAATATGACCTTTCAATTTATCTGAAAAAGAATGAAAGTGTTTGCTTATATCAATACTGAGCACTTTGTTTACAGATGAATAGCAGTGAAACTCCTTGACTTATTTGTATGCTAACTGAATAATTACAGTTGAGTTTGTAGGGTATTTTAATGCACTGAGGAAAATTTTTCAGAGAATTTTCTCTTCAAAGATGAAAAATGGCAATAAAGAGAGCATTTAATAATCACTTACACCCAGTAAAATTAATAATATTTTACTTTAAAGATTATTATCAAATTAGCAACTAGATAAAGGCAAAAGAAACACCAATAAATTACTTTAGAAATAATGCTGAAAAAATACTTATTATATACATTAGGAAGAGTGCTCTAAGGTTAGAAAATATATAGTTTTTAGAATAGCACCAAAACAAAATAGAGAAGAAATAGGGACATGGAAGACCAATGGGGTCCCTTCGGACCACAAAGGTATATTTCTAGGTGTCATTCCCTTGAAATAGAATATCCTAAGCCATTAACACATGAAAATTCATGAAACCAAAAATGATAAAATTAATCCCATATGGGTATTTTTTAGTCGATAGCGAAAGGCATATGCCATACCAAACGATCACTGGGAGTCTCAGGGATCCCAATAATCCATGAATGGTTGGAAGATTGAGAACAGTAAATCAGACAATGGCAAGGATAAGTAAAATCTGGAAATCAACTCGCCTGAAAACACACACATACACACACACACACACACACACACACACACACACACATATATATATATATATATATATATATATATATATATATATATATATATATATATATATATATATGTGTGTGTGTGTGTGTGTGTGTGTGTGAAATTATATATTAGTTTAGTGAGATCAGTGTTACTGTATGGACAGGAGTCGTGGTAGGGCAATCAGATAATATCCAACAAATTTTGAAGATTTGAGAAAAAATCCCTGAGAAGAAAATTAGGAGCTAAATGGTAGGAAAGGATTAGAAATGAAACTATAAGAGAGATAACTCAATTGCCATATGTGGATGAGATCATGGTGAAGGGGAGTAGGGGATGATTTGGGCATGCTCTTCGAACTCCCCAAGAGAGTTTAGTTCACCAAACTTTCAACTGGGCTCAACAAGGCACTAAAATAGTTGAAAGATCCAGGCCCCTATAGCTAAAGACTATGAAACATGAAGTAAGAGATGATTATTGGGAAATATTGATTAACAAGCTCAAGATAGAGATAGCTGAAGAAATCTAACCGAAACCCTTTGTGTCAATAGTCATAGGAAGTGATGATGATATTGTGACGGGCCAAGAGTAGGTTGTGAGTCAAAGGTGAGATGTATGCAACTGAGTAACTTTATTACAGACACATCGAGTATATATACACACTAGGTCCCGGTAAGAAGGTCACAAAATACAAACATGCTATTTCTTGTCAAACCTGCAACTGGTTCTGTTAACAGTTAACAATGAAGTAGACAGACAAGTTAATACAAGTGGCTATCAGTGAGAGGGGAGAGTGAAGATACCAAGAATAATATATACAAAAAAGAGAAATGTTGTTACTATGTACGATCATGGGACACACGGGTGGTACATGGTTCCACCCCCTAAAAATGACATACTGTACATGTTGAATGGGGCGCCCTGATCTAGAGAGGTGAAATGTAGGCAGATCATCTGGCAGGAGATAAGCTGGTTTTAGACGATCAATGGAGACCCAGTCTTCTTTGCCACGAATGCTTAGTAGGAATGCTTTCGGATTACGTTGGATCACTAGAAAAGGTCCCACGTATGTGGGCGTTAGCGGTGGCTTGCTAGTGTCATTGCATAGGAAGACGTGCTTTGCAGAATGCAAGTCTGTCGGTATGTGGGGCTTGTAAGTCTGGCGGCATGGAGTAAATTTTCCCACGACGTGACGTATGCGCTGGAGGTGGCATGGAGTAAATTTTCCCACGACGTGACGTATGCGCTGGAGGTGGCATGGAGTAAATTTTCCCACGACGTGACGTATGCGCTGGAGGTGGCATGGAGTAAATTTTCCCACGATGTGACGTATGCACTGGAGATCGTTGGAGGAGGTTGCAGAAAAAAAAAATTCAACAAGGACGACCAACGGGTCGCCATACACCATTTCAGCTGCAGAGACGTCCAAGCCGTCTTTAGGAGTGGTCCTTAGTCCCAGGAGGACCCAGGAAAACTGAGTAAAGCAATTGGAGTCCTTGCAGCGACACATCAAAGCTGCTTTGAGGGTGCAATGAAAACGTTCAACTATTCCATAGGGAGCGGGGTGGTAGGCAGTTGTCTGATGTAGGGTGATGCCCAGGAGATTTGGTAATGATGTCCACAATTGAGAGGTGAAAGTGGTACCCCTGTCAGAAGTAATATGCTCAGGGATACCAAATTTTGCAATCCATCATGAGAGTAAGGCAGATGTTCATGAAACGGACGTTGCTGTTTCCATGGGAGTGGCTTCAGGCCGACGAATGGAGTGGTCGATGACGGTAAATAGGTAACGATGTTCTTGTGATATGGGTAGGGGGCCTACAACGTTGACGTGAATGTGGGCGAAACAACACTGAGGTAGAGGAAAGGTGCCCACTCCTGAATCCGTGTGTCAATGTACTTTGAAAGTTTGGCAAGAAGTACAGGCGCGTAGCCAATCCTTAGCATCCTTAGTAATTCCGTGCCAAATAAACTTCATCTTCAGCAGCTGTGCAGTTGAACGGAGCGAGGGATGTAAAAGGCCATGAATTAAATCAAACACCTCTCGGCGCATGGGAGCAGGAATCCACGGTCGCGGTCTATTAGTACTGACATCACAGAAGAGGGTGGAGTTGGAGTCATCGAGGGGGACATCTTCCCAATGGGAGGATATGCAGGATGTCCTACATGCTTGATACTCAGGATCCTGTCTTTGGCTTCAGCCAAGGCATTGTAATCCAATCCCAGTTAAACAGCGGCTAACGTGTTTCTTGACAGGGCATCGGCAGCGGGAATCATTTTCTCAGGGACGTGTTGGAGGGTGCAATTGTATTCAGCCACGGCGGAGAGATGTCAGCGTTGACGGGCGGACCAGGAGTCAGACAATTGAGTGAAGGCGTGCGAATGATGGAGAGCGTACACTCTAAGAAATGGCGAAAGCGACGGACAGCTAAGTGCAACACCAGCAATTCGCAATTGATGGTAGAATAACACTATTCTGCCTTGGACAGTTTTCTGCTGAAGAAGGCCAATGGACAGGGCAAGCCGTTGACAACCTGTTCAAGTACTGCACCAGTAGCAACGTCGCTGGTATAAATGGAGAGAAGGAGGGGGGCATGTGGGAGGGGAAAAACGAGAGTAGCAGCGGTTGATAGGGCCTTGTTTGCGTTGCAGAAGGCCACTTCTTGTAGGGGACCCCACTTCAGGTCTTTTGGCTTGCCCTTGAAGGAGGCATAGAGGGGAGCAAGAGTGGTGGCAATGGCTGGAAGAAAACTGTGATAATAGTTGATTATGCTTAAGAATTCCTGCAGTGCTTTGACGGTCGAGGGCGTGGGGAAGTTCTGAACAGCTGCTATCTTCTCAGGGAGGGGATGGACTCCTTCAGGAGTGATGCATTGCCCTAAGAACGACACTTCATTGGCGCCAAAGTTATACTTGTCGTACCGGACTAAATGACGTTTTGTTATTGGTGGTCGAGCACGATGTGCAGGTGACGGAGGTGGTCCTCTTTCGAGGAAGAGAACACAAGTATGTCGTCCACGTAACATACATAGAATGGGAGGTCTCCTAAGATGCCATCCATGAGACGTTGAAAAGTGTCACCAGCATTACGAAGGCCAAAACAGAGTAATTGAAGGTGTACGTACCGAAGGAAGTGGTGATGGCGGACTTGGGATGTCTTCTGGGTTTATAGGCACCTGATAATACCCCTTCGGAAGGTCGAGCGTTGAAAAAACCTTGGCTTTGTACAGGTAGGAGGTCATATCAGCGATGTTTACGAGGGGGAAGTGATCCGGTTATGTTTCCATGTTCAGACGCCTGTAATCCCCTCAGAGACGGAGGGAACGGTCTTTCTTCAGGACTATGTGTAAGGTGACAACCATGGGCTAGAGGTCTTTTGGCAAAGTCCCATTTCTTCGATTTCGGCGAACGTCTGTTTGGCGGCTGCAAATCGATCCAGTGCCAGATATCTGAATTTTGCGAAGACTGGGGGTCCCGTCGTCTTGATATGGTGATAAATACCATATCTGGCAGGAACCATGGGTGTTTTGGAGTGTTTTGGATGGAAAAATTCCGGGTACGATGTGAGGAGGTGGGCGTAGGCATCCGTGGATGCGCTGATGTGGAAAGCGAGGTATGAGGGGGCGGGTTGAGGAGGTGTCAACAAGTACAAGTCTACGTTGACCAATCACCAGTGGGCGACATCGACCATAAGGTGAAAATGAGAGCGGAAATCCGCATTGAGGTTTGGCGATGTGACGTCAGCAACGAGAAACTTCCGATAAAATTTTCCGTTTCCAAACGATAATGTGAGGTTCTCGTAAACGTAGGTGGGTATCGCAGATACGTTGGCAGCTACCAGGCGGACGTTGGCAGACTTAGACAGACTACGTCTTGTCCTGAAAAGTTCACCTGGCAAAAGAGAACGACAAGCACCTGTGTCTAACTACAATCCCAAGCCCGTTCCTGTATCATGAAAAAAGATTTAAAACAAGGGATGCCACCGCCATGAGTGATGGCTTACGTACACGATTTTTGGCCACTGACAATCCTTGGCACACTTCTTCGCGGCAGCCCCGAATCTGGAGTTGTAGTAGCAAAACTGCGGCCGATTGGCTGCAGTGAGAGGCTGTTGAAGTCGTTGGTTGGGGCGCGAGCAAGTGGTGGGTGATGGTTGGCTTTTTCACCGTTCCGGCACATCACGGGGTAGGCGTGCGTGTCCTGCGTCATTCACGTCACCTTCACTTGACATTAGATGGGTGTCCTCTTCGTCATGAGTGGAAGCGTTGATGGAGGTCTTGAAGGACTTGAAGTGGCTGTCAATAAAGGCGTTGGCATTGGTCATCAAGTCTTTTAGTGGTAAATTATCGACATCGGGTGTGGCAGCACGTACAGGTTCGGGTAAAGGTTGTACCCGAAGGGCACGAAGTAGGTTCACCTCACGAGGAGAACCGTCTGTGGAAGGTTGTAGGCGAGTGATACTTGTCATTTCCCTGAGGGAGAGCGAAGCCCTTTGGTCCCCCAACCGTTGTTTAGAGAGCTGAAAAAGCTTTGCTATACGGGTGGCTGGCGACGGTGAGTACTGCTGCAGAAGGTATGTGTATATATACACAGTAGGTCCCAGTAAGGTCACAAAATACAAAAATATTACTTCTCATCAAATCGTCAACCGGTCCTGTTAACAGTTAACAATAAAGTAGGCAGACAGGTTAATACAAATATCTGTCAGTGCGAGGGGAGAGCGTAGATACAAAGGATAATATGTACAAAAAAGATAAATGTTACTATGTACGATCATATGACACACAGTTGCTACAATGGTGATGATTATATATATATATATATATATATATATATATATATATATATATATATATATATATATATATATATATATATATATATATATATATATATATATATATATATATACCTCATACTTGGGATCGAACGCTAGCCCCTTCTAATGAAAGGCCAGGTCGAAACCAACCATGCCACGAGAGACCATAAAAGAAATCGGAACCTGACGCTACCTAGCTGTCCGAGGATTTACCTGGCGAGACATCAGTCTCTTACCAGCGAGTTTTACCCGATTTCCTGGCCCACCACATGACACAATTGGTAGTAATTCATTCAAATTACCCCTAATGAGTCAATATGGATAAATATCAACGCAACATCGTGTTCAAATAGAAATAAATTTCTACCTCATACTTGGGATCGAACGCTAGCCCCTTCTAATGAAAGGCCAGGTCGAAACCAACCATGCCACGAGAGACCGTAAAAGAAATCGGAGCCTGGCGCTACCTAGCTGTCCGAGGATTTACCTGGCGAGACATCAGTCTCTTACCAGCGAGTTTTACCCGATTTCCCGGCCCTCCACGTGACACAATAGGTAGTAATTCATTCAAATTACCCCTAATAAGTCAATATGGATAAATATCAACACAACATCGTGGTCAAATAGAAATAAATTTCTACCTCATACTTGGGATCGAATGCTAGCCCCTTATAATGAAAGGCCAGGTCGAAACCAACCATGCCACGAGAGACCATAAAAGAAATCGGAACCTGACGCTACCTAGCTGTCCGAGGATTTACTTGGCGAGACATCAGTCTCTTACCAGAGAGTTTTACCCGATTCCCCGGCCCACCACGTGACACAATTGGTATTAATTCATTCAAATTACCTCTAATGAGTCAATATGGATAAATATCAACACAACATCATGTTCAAATAGAAATAAATTTCTACCTCATACTTGGGATCGAACGCTAGCCCCTTCTAATGAAAGGCCAGGTCGAAACCAACCATGCCGCGAGAGACCATAAAAGAAATCGGAACCTGACGCTACCTTGCTTTCCGAGGATTTACCTAGCGAGACATCAGTCTCTTACCAGCGAGTTTTACCCGATTTCCCGGCCCACCACGTGACACAATTGGTAGTAATTCATTCAAATTACCCCTAATGAGTCAATATGGATAAATATTAACACAACATCGTGTTCAAATAGAAATAAATTTCCACCTCATACTTGGGATCGAACGGCTAGCCCCTTGTAATGAAAGGCCAGGTCGAAACCAACCATGCCACGAGAGACCATAAAAGAAATCGGAACCTGACGCTACCTAGCTGTCCGAGGATTTACCTGGCGAGACATCAGTCTCTTACCAGCGAGTTTTACCCGTTTCCCGGCCCACCACGTGACACAATTGGTAGTAATTCATTCAAATTACCCCTAATGAGTCAATATGGATAAATATCAACACAACATCGTGTTCAAATAGAAATGAATTTCTTCCTCATACTTGGGATCGAACGCTAGCCCCTTCTAATGAAAGGCCAGGTCGAAACCAACCATGCCACAAGAGACCATAAAAGAAATCGGAACCTGACGCTACCTAGCTGTCCGAGGATTTACCTGGCGAGACATCAGTCTCTTACCAGCGAGTTTTACCCGATTTCCCGGCCCACCACGTGACACAATTGGTTGTAATTCATTCAAATTACCCCTAATGAGTCAATATGGATAAATATCAACACAATATCGTGTTCAAATAGAAATAAATTTCTACCTCATACTTAGGATCGAACGCTAGCCCCTCCTAATGAAAAGCCAGGTCGAAATCAACCATGCCACAAGAGACCATAAAAGAAATCGGAACATGACGCTACCTAGCTGTCTGAGGATATACCTGGCGAGACATATGTCTCTTACCAGCGAGTTTTACCCTATTTCCCGGCCCACTCCGTGACACAATTGGTAGTAATTCATTCAAATTACCCCTAATGAGTCAATATGGATAAATATCAACACAACATCGTGTTCAAATAAAAATAAATTTCTACCTCATACTTGGGATCGAACGCTAGCACCTTCTAATGTTGATATTTATCCATATCGACTCATTAGGGGTAATTTGAATGAATTACTACCAATTGTGTCACACGGTGGGCCGGGAAATTGGTTTAAACTCGCTGGTAAGAGACTGATGTCTCGCCAGGTAAATCCTAGGACAGCTAGGCAGCGTCAGGTTCCGATTTCTTTTATGGTCTCTCGTGTCATGGTTGGTTTCGATCTGGCCTTTCATTAGAAGGGGCTAGCGTTCGATCCCAAGTATGAGGTAGAAATTTATTTCTATTTGAACACGATGTTGTGTTGATATTTATCCATATTGACTCATTAGGGGTAATTTGAATGAATTACTACCAATTGTGTCACGTGGTGGGCCAGGAAATCGGGTAAAACTCGCTGGTAAGAGGCTGATGTCTCGTCAGGTAAATCCTCGGACAGCTTGGTAGCGTCAGGTTCCAATTTCTTTTATGGTCTCTCGTGGCATGGTTGGTTTCGACCTGGCCTTTCATTAGAAGGGGCTAGTGTTCGATCCCAATTATGAGGTAGTAATTTATTTCTATTTGAACACGATGTTGTGTTGATATTTATCCATATTGACTCATTAGTGGTAATTTAAATAAATTACTACCAATTGTGTCACGTGGTTGGGCCAGGAAATCGGGTAAAACTCGCTGGTAAGAGACTGATGTCTCGCCAGGTAAATCTTCGGACAGCTAGGTAGCGTCAGGTTCCGATATCTTTTATGGTCTTTCGTGGCATGGTTGGTTTCGACCTGGCCTTTCATTAGAAGGGGCTAGCGTTCGATCCCAAGTATGAGGTAGAAATATATTTCTATTGGAACACGATGTTGTGTTGATATTTATCCATATTGACTCATTAGGGGTAATTTGAATGAATTACTACCAATTGTGTCACGGGGTGGGCCGGGAAATCAGGTAAAACTCGCTGGTAAGGGACTGATGTCTCGCAAGGTAAATCTTTGGACAGCTAGGTAGCGTCAGGTTCCGATTTCTTTTATGGTGTCTCGTGGCATGGTTGGTCTCTACCTGGCCTTTCATTAGAAGGGGCTAGCGTTCGATCCCATGTATGAGGTACAAATTTATTTCTATTGGAACACGATGTTGTGTTGATATTTATCCATATTGACTCATTAGGGGTAATTTGAATGAAGTACTACCAATTGTGTCACGTGGTGGGCCGGGAAATCGGGTAAAACTCGCTGGTAAGAGACTGATGTCTCGCCAGGTATATCCTCGGACAGCTAGGTAGCGTCAGGTTCCTATTTCTTTTATGATCTCTCGGGGCATGGTTGGTTTCGACCTGGCCTTTCATTAGGAGGGGCTAGTGTTCGATCCCAAGTATGAGGTAGAAATTTATTTCTATTTGAACACGATGTTGTGTTGATATTTATCCATATTGACTCATTAGGGGTAATTTGAAGGAATTACTACCAATTGTGTCACGTGGTGGGCCAGGAAATCGGGCAAAACTCGCTGGTAAGTGACTGATGTCTCGCCAGGTAAATCGTCGGACAGCTAGATAGCGTCAGGTTCCGATTTCTTTTATGGTCTCTCGTGGCATGGTTGGCTTTGACCTGGCCTTTCATCAGATGGGGCTAGCATTTGATGCCAAGTATGATTTAGAAATTTATTTCTATTTGAACACGATGTTGCGTTGATATTTATCCATATTGACTCATTAGGGGTAATTTGAATAAATTACTACCAATTGTGTCACGTGGTGGGCCGGGGAATCGGGTAAAACTCGCTAGTAAGAGACTGTTGTCTCGCCAGGTAAATCCTCGGACAGTTAGGTATCGTCACGTTCCGATTTCTTTTATGGTCTCTCGTGGCATGGATGGTTTCGACCTGGCCTTTCATTAGAAGGGGCTAGCGTTCGATCCCAAGTATGAGGTAGAAATTTATTTCTATTTGAACACGATGTTGTGTTGATATTAATCCATATTGACTCATTAGGGGTAATTTGAATGAAGTACTACCAATTGTGTCACATGGTGGGCCAGGAAATCGGGTAAAACTCGCTGGTAAGACACTGATGTCTCGCCAGATAAATCCTCAGACAGCTAGGTAGCGTCAGGTTCCGATTTCTTTCATGGTCTCTCGTGGCATGGTTGGTTTCGACCTGGCCTTTCATTAGAAGGGGCTAGCGTTCGATCCCAAGTATGAGGTAGAAATTTATTTCTATTTGAACACGATGTTGTGTTGATATATATCAATATTGACTCATTAGGGGTAATTTGAAAGAATTACTACCAATTGTGTCACGTGGTTGGGCCGGGAAATCGGGTAAAACTCGCTGGTAAGAGACTGATGTCTCGCCACGTAAATCCTCGGACAGCTAGGTAGCGTCAGGTTCCGATTCCTTCTATGGTCTCTCGTGGCATGGTTGGTTTCGACCTGGCCTTTCATTAGAAGGGGCTAGCGTTCGATCCCAAGTATGAAGTAGAAATTTTTTTTTATTTGAACACAATGTTGTGTTGATATTTATCCATATTGACTCATTAGGCGTAATTTGAATGAATTACTACCTATTGTGTCACGTGGTGGGCCGGGAAATCGAGTAAAACTCGCTGATAAGAGACTGATGTCTCGCCAGGTAAATCCTTGGACAACTAGGTAGCATCAGGGTCCGATTTCTTTTATGGTCTCTCGTGGCATGGTTAGTTTCTAACTGGCCTTTCATTAGAAGGGCTAGCGTTCGATCCCAAGTATGAGGTAGAAATTTATTTCTATTTGAACACGATGTTGTGTTGATATTTATCCATATTGACTCATTAGGGGTAATTTGAATGAATTACTACCAATTGTGTCCCGTGGTGGGCCGGGAAATCGGGTAAAACTCGCTGGTAAGAGACTGATGTCTCGCCAGGTAAATCCTCGGACAGCTGAGTATCGTCAGTTTCCGATTTCTTTATGGTCTCTCGTGGCATGGTTGGTTTTGACCTGGCCTTTCATTAGAAGGGCCTAGCGTTCGATCCCATGTATGAGGTAGAAATTTATTTCTATTTGAACACGAAGTTGTTTTGATATTTATCCATATTGACTCATTAGGGGTAATTTGAATGAATTACTACCAATTGTGTCACGTGGTAGGCCGGGAAATCGGGTAAAACTCGCTGGTAAGAGACTGATGTCTCGCCAGGTAAATCCTCAGACAGCTAGGTAGCATCAGGATCCGATTTGTTTTATGGTCTCTCGTGGCATGGTTGGTTTCGACCTGGCCTTTCATTTGAAGGGGCTAGCGTTCGATCCAAAGTATGAGGTAGAAATTTATTTCTATTTGAACACGATGTTGTGTTGATATTTATCCATATTGACTCATTAGGGGTAATTTGAATGAATTACTACCAATTGTGTCACGTGGTGGGCCGGGAAATCGGGTAAAACTCTCTGGTAAGAGACTGATGTCTCGCCAGGTAAATCCTCGGACAGATAAGTATCGTCAGGTTCCAATTTCATTTATGGTCTCTCGTGGCATGGTTGGTTTCGACCTGGCCTTTCATTAGAAGGGGCTAGCGTTCCATCCCAAGTATGAGGGAGACATTTATTTCTATTTGAACACGATGTTGTGTTGATATTTATCCATATTGACTCATTAGTGGTAATTTGTATGAATTACTACCAATTGTGTCATGTGGTAGGCTGGGAAATCGGGTAAAACTTGCTGGTAAGAGACTGATGTCTCGCCAGGTAAATCCTCGGACAGCTAGGTAGCGTCAGGCTCCGATTTCTTTTATGGTCTCTCGTGGCATGGTTGGTTTCGTCCTGGCCTTTCTTTAGAAGTGGCTAGCGTTCAATCCCAAGTATGAGGTAGAAATTTATTTCTATTTGAACACGATGTTGTGTTGATATTTATCCATATTGACTCATTAGGGGTAATTTGAATGAATTACTACCAATTGTGTCACGTGGTGGGCCGGGAAATCGGGTAAAACTCGCTGGTAAGAGACTGATGTCTCGCAAGGTAAATCCTTGGACAGCTAGGTAGCGTCAGGTTCCGATTTCTTTTATGGTCTCTCGTGGCATGGTTGGTTTCTACATGGCCTTTCATTAGAAGGGGCTAGCGTTCGATCCCAAGTATGAGGTAGAAATTTATTTCTATTTGAACACGATGTTGTGTTGATAATTATCCATATTGACTCACTAGGGGTAATTTGAATGAAGTACTACCAATTGTGTCACGTGGTGGGCCGGGAAATCGGGTAAAACTCGCTGGTTAGAGACTGATTTCTCGCCAGGTGTATCCTCGGACAGCTAGGTAGCGTCAGGTTCCTATTTCTTTTATGATCTCGCGTGGCATGGTTGGTTTCGACCTGGCCTTTCATCAGGAGGGGCTAGTGTTCGATCCCAAGTATGAGGTAGAAATTTATTTCTATTTGAACACGATGATGTGTTGATATTTATCCATATTGACTCATTAGGGGTAATTTGAAGGAATTACTACCAATTGTGTCACGTGGTGGGCCAGGAAATCGGGTAAAACTCGCTGGTAAGTGACTGATGTCTCGCCAGGTAAAACCTCGGACAGCTAGATAGCGTCAGGTTCCGATTTCTTTTATGGTCTCTCGTGGCATGGTTGGCTTGGACCTGGCCTTTCATCAGAAGGGGCTAGCATTAGATCCCAAGTATGAGGTAGAAATTTATTTCTATTTGAACACGATGTTGTGTTGATATTTATCCATACTGACTCATTAGGGGTAATTTGAATGAATTACTACCAATTGTGTCACGTGGTGGGCCGGGGAATCGGGTAAGACTCGCTAGTAAGAGACTGTTGTCTCGCCAGGTAAATCCTCGGACAGTTAGGTATCGTCACGTTCCGATTTCTTTTATGGTCTCTCGTGGCATGGATGGTTTCGACCTGGCCTTTCATTAGAAGGGGCTAGCGTTCGATCCCAAGTATGAGGTAGAAATTTATTTCTATTTGAACACGATGTTGTGTTGATATTAATCCATATTGACTCATTAGGGGTAATTTGAATGAAGTACTACCAATTGTGTCACATGGTGGGCCAGGGAATCGGGAAAAACTCCCTGGTAAGACACTGATGTCTCGCCAGATAAATCCTCGGACAGCTAGGTAGCGTCAGGTTACGATTTCTTCCATGGTCTCTCGTGGCATGGTTGGTTTCGACCTGGCCTCTCATTAGAAGGGGCTAGCGTTCGATCCCAAGTATGAGGTAGAAATTTATTTCTATTTGAACACGATGTTGTGTTGATATTTATCCATATTGACTCATTAGGGGTAATTTGAAAGAATTACTACCAATTGTGTCACGTGGTTGGGCCGGGAAATCGGGTAAAACTCGCTGGTAAGAGACTGATGTCTCGCCACGTAAATCCTCGGACAGCTAGGTAGCGTCAGGTTCCGATTCCTTCTATGGTCTCTCGTGGCATTGTTGGTTTCGACCTGGCCTTTCATTAGAAGGGGCAAGCGTTCGATCCCAAGTATGAAGTAGAAATTTTTTTTTATTTGAACACAATGTTGTGTTGATATTTATCCATATTGACTCATTAGAGGTAATTTGAAGGAAATACTACCTATTGTGACATGTGGTGGGCCGGGAAATCGAGTAAAACTCGCTGGTAAGAGACTGATGTCTCGCCAGGTAAATCCTTGGACAACTAGG
>NC_090732.1:52056-54556 GCF_036898095.1 Palaemon carinicauda | reverse complement strand
GCACAAAGTAAAGGTGCTCTCCACTTCCAACTTTTTGAAGGGGTATTATCAGGTGCCCATGAACCCAGGAGACATCTCCAAGACCGTCATTACTACCCCCTTTGGGACTTGCAAATTCAATTACCGTATTTCCCGTGTGATAAGACGCTACAAGTGGTAAGATGCACCCTTAAATTAGGAAGGCAGTTTTAGAAAAAAAAAATAGAATTTTAAAAACTTCTTAGCAAAAATCCATGGTCAGCGACTCTAGGGTGATTATTGTCTGGCATAGTAACTTTTCTTATTTTGGGTGTATTATGAAATGTTCAAGTTAATATTTACTAGCTATATGCCTATTATCCCAATTCTATTACACATTCTTATAAGAAACAACTAAACCAGTCGTAGTTTCCACCACAACTACACGTTTACTCATAGTGCTTGGTGTTTCAAGTCTTGTTTACATGAAAACAGCGTTCCCAAAGGTTCTTTATAAAATTTTGGTAAAGATGTAAAATTCTAGTAATAGTTCCAAAATTCCTCATATACCCTATACATATTCACGCAAAATGTAGTTATTGATTATAGAAATCTATAAATTCTTTTAGGTGGAATACTTTCGCTACTTTTTATGTGATGCTGGGTCTAGTTACTTTTCTGCAAACTTGGTAATACTGCAATCAACTAACAGAAGCTTTTTTTTTCCAAGGACGTCTTCAGCAACTGTCTGTTTTTTATTATTTAAGAACTCAGGCAACAAAGTCATTATCAATATATTGCTTTATTACAAAATATCAACAAAATATGAGAAAATAGATATATACTGAATAAACTACTATATCATAGTGTCGTCTGCTAGGAGACCACTAGTTGGCATGTTTACTTGTGGAAGGGGGTTAGCGAGTCATCAGCTGATTACCAAAATAAAGAAATGATTTGCTACTGTACTTCATTAAATGAAGTGAAATATAAAGATTATTGAATTTATGTTGTATGAATGATAATTGTAGGTTTATATTCTATGTCTCGTGAGTTTGAGTGCTTGTAAGTCAATAGTTTGGTGTTTCAGGTGTGTCAACTTTTTCTTAGTGCTAAGACGCAGGGTGATTTTGTGGGTAATTTTTCGTGAAAAAAGGTGCCTCTTATGACACGGGAAATACGGTACTCTTGTTTTAGACTTCTTAATGTTGGGCCACTTTTCGATGCCTCATGTATGGATTCTGAGGTAACGTGTCCTTTTGTTTATGTTACTTATGTTCTCTTCCTCCAAAGAGGAATACCTCCATCATCTGCACATCATTCTTGACTGACTGTAACAAAACAGCCTTGTAGTCTGGTTTGAAAAGTGTACCTTTGAAGCCAATACTGTAAAGTTCTTATGACACCATATTTCTCATGAAGGCATCCACCCCTACCCTTAGAAGGTCTCATCTGTTTGGAAATTTCCTGCTCCCTAGACAGTCAAATCATTACAAAAATTCTTGGACACAATAAGCCACTATCCATGATTCTATTCAGCCATCATTACCACTTTTAACCCCTTTACATCTCCCCCATTGGCAAGCCAAAAGACCTGAAGTGCAGTCTCCTGTAAGAAACAGCTTACTGCAACGTGAAGAATGCCCTACCAGCTGCTGCTGCATTTACCTTTCCTGTGCCTTATGCCCCTTTTCTCTGCACCGACGCCAGTAACGTCACTATTGGTTCAGTACCTAAAGAGCTGGTCAATGGCTTGCCCTGCCAATTAGCCTTCTTCAGTAGAAAACTGTCCAATGCAGAATATTTTTACTCTACTTTGGACTGTTGATTGCCGACATCTCTTGTGGTGGTGGCTTCCCCTATCACTAATCTTTTCTTTTCTCTGGTTACCCTTAACTTTAGCTACATCTTACAGGATACTCCCTTCATCATTATTACAAATCATATGCCCCTGGTGCATGACTTCACTCAATAGTCCAACGCCATCAACACCAAATCCTATCCTCCATGTCTGAATACAACTGCACCCTCCAACATGTCTCTGGAAAAATGGATCCTGTGCAGATGGCTTGTCAAGAATCCCATTGGCTGCCATTTACCTGGAAAGGAATTAGTAATCTTTGGCAGAAGCCTAACAAAAAGATCCAGAGTACCAAGCATTCAGGACATCCTGCACATCACTCCGATAGGAAGACACCACCTTTGATGGCAGTACAGGTTAGCCGTGACAATAGATACCTGCTCCATGCGCCGGAAGATGTTTAATTTCATCCATGGCCTCTCACATGCCTTGCATCAATCTAATGCGCAGCTAGTAAAGAGGAAGCTCATTTGGGTGGGCATCATTTATGGATGATAAATATTGGGCTTGCACATGTACCCCATGCCAAGCTTTAAAAGTAGATCATCACAGATTCAGGAGTGGGTACTTTTCCTTAACTTCAGTGTCATTTCGACCACATACAAATCAATGTACCAGGTCGCCTATCCACATCATAAGGATGCCATTACCTGTTCACCGTCATACACTACCTCCACTCAT
>NC_090732.1:29556-44556 GCF_036898095.1 Palaemon carinicauda | reverse complement strand
TATTAAACTCTATTTCCAAAGACCCTATATTAGAGATCATAGTTCCAAAATATCTAAATGATACTACTGATGAATCCTTTCTCCTTCCAATGATATATCATCTTCCATTGTATATTCCGTTCTTATCATTCCTGTCTTTCTTCTATTTATCTTGAGCCAAACCCCCTGTGATATTTCATGCATTCTGGTAAGTAAACATTGTAAATCGTTTAGTGTTCTGGTAATAAGGACAGCATCATCAGCATTTTCAAGGTCAGGTAAATTCTTATTACCAATCCAGTCCAATCCTGCTCAATCAAGTGTTCTATGAATTACAAAATCCATGATAGGGATAAACAACAAAGGTGATAACACATTCCTTTGAAGTAATCTTTTGTTCACTGGAAATTCATCTGAAAGGACTCTACTAACATTAACTTTGTACTTACTATGCTCATGAACAGACTTAATCAAATTTACATATTTGAGAAGAACTCCATAATAATGCAGGACTCTCCACAAAATTGGCTGGTGCACACTATCAAAGGCTTTTTCATAGACCACAAATGCCATCCACAGTGGATTCCTATAATCTACACATCTCTGTGCAACATGTCTTGAAATGAAATGAATGTCAGTACAACTTCTACCTTTTCTAAATCATGCTTGTTCATCTCTCAGCTTTTCATCAATCTTTCTCTCTAGCCTCTTTAGAATAACCATTCTATATATTTTCATGACAACTGACGTAAGTGTGATGCCTCTGTAATTATTGCAATCAATCAGATCTCCTTTTTATGCCAATTTCACCTCTTTACCTCCTCATGCCACATTCTGCAAAATAATCTTGTAAGTATTCAGAAAGTCACTAGATTTTCGACCCATATCATCTCAGCAGTTATTCCATCGTACCCATGGTCTTTCAAGCTCTTGAGTTTAGAATAGTTTTGACTTCAAACGCACTGAGTTCCTTTAGGTACATCGAGGATTATATCTAAATAATCCTTTAAAATTTAATTTGAATATATTTATTGGCATAGGAGTTATTGATCCCGCTACCGGAAATATCAGCTAATCCACCTCAACCCCCAGCTCTGAAATCTATGGTTAGGGAAGGACTTGGCTATGGGTTGGGTGAAATATCTTCAAAATTATATTAGCGACAAAAGTAATTTGATCTATTATAGAATATGATATTTATGCATGAACATACACCGCACATTCTGTAATGAATTGGAATATATAGAAATATGTCACCTATACATTTTGCTTCAGAGGATATGAAAGAAAGAAAGAAAATGGAGTGGGTTCCCATATTGATAAAAATCTGGCAGTTTACATAAAGTAGAAGAGTTTTATATCATTAGTAACAGAATTGATTATCAAATTATATAAGAAGTATAAACTGAAGGTCAATCAAAACTATGCAGCAGCATCATGCCAAAAGACAAAGATATAGAAGCTTTTTATGATCTTGAGATATCTTAAAAATCATAGGAATCAATTCACAATTATTTATGGTAATTCCGATGCTAAAGTGGAACAAAAGAAAATAGGAGAATCAGTAGTAGGCAAATTTGGAGTAAAAAAAAAAAAAAAAAATAAAGACGATACATGCGTGTGAAAATTGCTGAGGAAAACAATCATAAAATCATGATTTTTTTTTTTTTTTTTTTTTTTTTTTTAAATAGGAATCTATAAAACTATTTAGAAAAATCCAAATGTAGAGACAAAAAAATCATATAGATTTTATTTCTAAGTGAAAAAAAAAGTAAATTTACCTAATGATGCAACATTGTTAAAAAGGTTATAGGTTCATAGAATAGTAAAAACTAATATTTGTTTACCATTATGGAGAGAAAGAGAAAAACTAATTTAGTAACTTCCTAATCCATAAATTGATACTGGCAAGATCATCGGATTAGTCAAATTTCTTCTCACAAAAAATGATATAATACTTTTTTTTTTAGAGAATTAGAATAGTGATTAAATGCTTCCTAGTTATAGGTATAGCATATTCTTGTAGACATAGTGTGTAAAGTCCAGAGAGACTTAATGCTATGGAACCTTCTCTATGAGATTAAATCAATTACTAGGTCATCTTTTCCATAGTGTGGCTTTTTTCTTTTTCTTTTTTTTCTTTTTTTTTAACCGACCCGGGTGTTTCATTACTTTCATAGGTGAAGTTATTGCTGATATTACTAGTTCATAACATTGTATGGAATTCACTTTAAATTTTTAGCACTCCATCTCTTATATTGATATTCCTATTCGCTTTTCCATTTAGAGCAAAAATTTGTGATACCCTCTTTCAAGTCTTCATCAATTTGATGCTTCTTTCTTATCTTTAGTGTTTCCTCAATTTTTCCCTGATTGTGTTTATGAATGTTTTTTTTTTTATTGGTTTTATTTTGGGATATTTTTGCTCATTCTAATTAATCCCTATTGGATTTTATCGTCATTTCCAATATTTAGTTAGTATGTTCTTGTGGATTTTTGAGGTTCCCTTTGGTTTTAGTTCAGTAAATCTTTTAACATATCTCTCGTGTTGATTCTAATACAAATTTTGTTGAATTACTATTCATATCTTATTTACTTGCTTACATTTCACAAGTAGCTGGAAGTACCTAGTTTGTATTGCTAAACTAAACTCAGCATATTTTCCTTTTTAAATCGGTGTCTATTTTCTTCCTCAAAATTAGATTTATTCAACCTGTCCATGGTCGCTTGACTTTAACTTTTTTCACAGTCATTCATATCTAACTGAATGAAGTTTTTCTCTGATAATAAAATCTGTTCAGTTTTCCCTTTTCATATAAGGACTTTTGATTGTTCATTTGCTATATTCCTTTTCATATAAAAACTTGCTCATGAATTTTAGAATATTTCTTTCAGCAAATTCTAAAACCGGGTTTTTTGGGGGGAGGGGGGGGGTGATTTTTTTCATACTTCATATTTACGTACATCCAATTTTGTTTTCTTTTTTGGATCTACATAAGTAATGAAAATTACCCAAAACCTTATGTAATTGAGTCTTTATGTTTTTTTATATAACTCCAGATCTGCATTATGTATATATATATAATATATATATGTATATATATATATATATATATATATATATATATATATATATATATATATATATATATATATATATATATATATATATACATATATATATATATATATATATATATATATATATATATATATATATATATATATATATATATATATATATATATATATATATACATTTCATCATCCGTATGGGATGTTGGTGCATACGTTTAAATGATATCTAGCTTTTAATCCTTATTTAGTTTGATCATCAAACATATGATTCTATCACTTACAATACAGAGAAAAAATCTATGTTACCTCTATGCTCTCTGAGGATAAGTATATGATCCTCTTCTAACGCTATAGAATATTCCGCAATTCCTCTAATTTTCCTCAATCCTATTAAACCTTAATTTATCTATCTCATCTATGTAGTAACCATCTTTCCTATGAGGTTCAGTTTCCAAAAATGACCTGCTCTAGTCCAGAGATTTTTAGCATCCCCTGCATTTGGATATTTCTGCCGGCCACCTTTGGTAGTTGTTCCATTGCAACTTGGGATTGGTATCCAAGACAGGTTTTTGTATTTATGGTATTGGTTAGGCTATTATTCCATTATCACGTTTGCCACTGTGGATTGCGGATGGTATAGGAGACTTTAGTCTGATCGCTCACAGCAAAGTTAGCTTTGAAGGTAGTAATTACTAATTATGAAACTTACGGAATTCCTATATCAAGTTTATTTACATGATTAAAAAAAAAATTACATCATCGCATATCTCATTGAAATTGGGATCTATTTCACCAGGGTTTCCTGCAATGACAATATGGCTCAATCTTGTCAAAGTTTAGCCTAAAATAGACACCAGCTATATTAATTCCGGAGCTTGAATTTTCTAATATCTCGCTTTCAAATATAAGATTTTCCCCGTTTCCTTAGTTGTATGTATCATGCCCTTACCAAAGCTAAGAATACCATTAATATAATTTCTTTTTAAGAAATTACTTGGAAATCCCATCCTGATATGAAAAGTTTTGTGTGATCCCTCCTTCTTATTTTGTTATTGAACTAGATAATAGGGAATAAAACTGATAGGTTTTACGGTTTTATTTTTCTTATTTTATTTTTTTTTTTTTTTTTTTTTTTGCTTTAATCTATCTAGGTATTCTATAAAATTGTACATAACAGATAATCTAAGAAATCAAATGATTCATGATAATCTAAATGGAAGATATGATACGAATTATAGATTTCGGAAAATGTCGAACCCTTTGCTAGTAAACCTATGTTATCTTTGATTTTTGTATCATATGAAAATAACTTCTTTAGCATCTCAGGAAAAAAGGATACACCTAAGAAAATGACAGCGATACCCAGACCAGTTTAGAATTAGAGCTATTGGTTGAGTTGCATATTTCCTTATGACTTATGATTTACTTTTATTTTATTTGCCTTTCTTTCACAAAACAGTTTATTATTAAATTTGCTAACATTCTAACTTTTATATGTTGACTACAAATTTAATGTTAACAAAAATATATTTTCTTGTTAGAGTGTTATGTCTAATACATTGGGTTTACGAAAACTAACTATATTTTCTGTAAAAACCTGTCATTATATATAAACCCCTAATATCTCTTTTGATCCCGTCCTTGAATATTCCCAGGCCAGCTTCCCAATCCCAGCCCTCAGTTTTACTGTTTTCCCTATGAGAAATGATATGAGATTTGTATGATAGGTAAACATAAACAAATTTATTCATTGTTAAATTTCATTTTGGTTTAAACGGAAACAGGCTTCACGGTATGAGTTTCCCCGTTAATTTAATTGGCTGAGCTGAAAGTAATTTGTGTAATTGACTGTGCAGCTGCCATTTGTAGTTAATGATGATGGCTCTTGGATGTTTGTTGAGAACAAAATTGTCACTGCGGTAATTATCGTTATTGCAGAAATGATGATTACAGGAACTGTGATTTCCACTATCAAATGTGGGTGCAATACAAATGTTGGCTTATTACCCGTGAAAACCATTCGTCCCTCTCTTAAAAAAAAGAAAAAAAGATATATATATATATATATATATATATATATATATATATATATATGTATATATATATATATATATATATATATATATATATATATATATACATATATATATGTATATATATATATATATATATATATATATATATATATATATATATATATATATATATATATATTACAACCATTCTTGTTGAGATTCTTTATAATTAAGATTTTCCTTCCTAGCACCGTAGAATGTCCAGACACCTCTAAAAAAAGGTTTGGGACAATATCGTTCTAATATTCTCTTACATCACTAAACTAATCAAAGAATAATTTCAGGAAAAACCATAAGAAACTGATTTAAAATATGAAGATATTTTACTTACATATCATAAAAACAACTCTTGAATGTTACTGCACTGACGTTGATATTATAAATACATAATTCTGAGAATAAAATTCGGCATACCTATCGTATGTTGATCTCCGATAGATCTCAGTATATGGGAAATTTTCTCTTGAAGTTGTTAGAAAATGTATGGTATTTTCCCGTGACTTATAGCTATGATAAAAGGGGTAAATGTTGCAGGTTTATTTATGAACTATATGGATTTTGATAAGAATCAATGTAATTTTAGAGAACTATAAAATACTATCAGGCAATGATGTGATTTAAGATTTTCTCAAATCGGATATACTGATAGAAAATAATTCAGTATTTAAAACAGCATTTTATTATCTCTGTTGAATTACAATATTAAAAGTTTTTATAAATATGTTCGCAATATTACAGATTCCTGTATACAAAATATATGTACTTTACGGTACCTACTAAAATCAGAAATGCCACAGCATAGGAAACGCTTATAGAACAGAACGAAAATCTCCCAGAAATGCAGCGATTAGATTTTTGTAACATCACTATCAATAGAGAAAGATAACTAAGTAAACAGTTATTCCTATAAGTTATATCTTATTTCGCCCTACCGAAAGCTTTCATCTATGGTTCCTTGATTAGTTTCCCCTCTTTTGAAATTTGTATTTAGGCAAAGAGGAATTTTGGATCTTCAAAAAAAAAAAAAAAGGTAATACGATAAATATCTCGGCTATCCCGATAAAATAGACGAAAAAGTAAGATTTAATAGATGGTAACGCCAGTCGACAAAAGCTCATGGACATTCATACCTTACCTTGAATTACTTGAAATATATAATGGTAAACGAATTCATTTCAAGTTTACAATATTTTTTTTTCTGAATTTTAGTAACAATTTCCACTATTAAAATTCCAACACTTGCTTAAAATATTTTTAATATCAAGCTTTTCTTTCCTATCTCTACTGCATAATAAACATTAATATGGTTACTTCTATTACTTTTAAAACCCTTATTGAATAGTTTAGAGAGAGAGAGAGAGAGAGAGAGAGAGAGAGAGAGAGAGAGAGAGAGAGAGAGAGAGAGAGAGAGAGAGAGAGAGAGCACCTCTAGGTTTCTTCTGTGTGTAAGGAAAAGACTATGAGAGAGTGAAAGATATAAAGTACTAAGAAAGTCAATAACACAGGGTGAGTCATTGTTCCTAGCAAAATGATGAGGAAGCGTTTTTTCACCTTCCGTCCTGAATACTAACTCTGACAACTGATGGCTTCCTTAGGCCCTGACTTGTGTTCACCAACGCCACAATATTGCCTTTTCCTTGGTGCTTCATTTATGGAGATGATGGATGAATGGCTCAAGTTCTCTAAAGGAAAAGGTATATCACTCGTAGCGGTAGCTATGGTAGTCACTAGTCATTCCATTTGCTGTATCAAAATGTTCATATATGATCATTGATGTTATTAGATCTTAAAATATTGGAAATTTATGTCTTTATATTCTTATTGCCATGGTAATTATCAGTATCACACATTGAAAACAAAAACAGTGGCAAAACACACGATAATCATTTTTCCCGGTAGACGTGATAAATACTTGTTTTATCATCTGTGGTTTTAAACATAGTTTTTGATAATGATCATATAAAGATATATATATATATATATATATATATATATATATATATATATATATATATATATATATATATATATATATATATATATATATATATATATATATATATATATATGTGTGTGTGTGTGTGTGTGTGTGTGTGTGTGTGTGTGTATGTGTGTGTGTGTGCGTGTGTGTGTGAGTTTGTGTTTATTAGTTATCTGCATGTGCTTGAAGAACGAAAATAACTGGAAGAGCATTCGAGTTGCCTTTGTAAAATCGGAGATTTTATCCTAGACACGCGTAAAACCGGACTATAATGATTGTAGATTTCACTCAGTGTACAAAGTTGTGTGTGTCTGTAATTCCTTGGTGCAGTGAGAGAGAGAGAGAGAGAGAGAGAGAGAGAGAGAGAGAGAGAGAGAGAGAGAGAGAGAGAGAGAGAGAGAGATGGCCCGAAAATACAACGAAAGGATTTTTATAAAGAAAGAAGAAAACAAATTTTTAATAATGTTCTTGTGTTCACATTAATTTGGTTTTAAAGATTATTCTACAAATATCAAACCACATTTACCAGACCCACGTCCATATACTGGAATGAGGGAAAACAGACCAGGAACCATTCAGACACTTGGCAAAGCCAATCCAAAATTTCTATCATTAATCCTAGTCGTTCAATTGAATGTTTTTTGTTGATATAATATTTGCACTTACCTATTTCATGTTCAAGGTTTAATTTGCTAAGTGGTTGTTTAGGAAAAAAGCACAGACTTGCATCTTTCCTGGGTTGGCATTAAAGAAAAATTTCTATAGTACTTTATTTAAGTCCCTAAGCGCTTTATTGAGGCATTCTTTTGTTCTTGCAAATTTTTTTCGCTTGCATAGCAATGCAAAGGTTGTCAACATAGATGAAGTGTCATGTGTTGTTGAATTCACCCTTGTCATATGTATATATGTTGAATAGGATGAAAGCTAGAACAGATCCCCAACGAAGTTCATTCTTTTGTAGTCACCAATGGCTACGTTTAATATCCATTTCAACAAAATAGCTCGAAGGGATTTTTTGGTGTGAACGATTGCAGTGATATTCACAGTTTGGGAGAATTCGAGGAGTGCATTGTGGTTAACAGTATCATAAGAAACTGTAAGGTCTTCAAATACAGTAATGGTAATGAGTTTGTTCTCGAATCTGTCTTCTATATATTTTGTTCGATTCACTGCCTGTCCACAGCAGGAACGTCCAGTAAATTGTATGCAGCCCAAAACCATGCCAGCCTTGTATAGGATACAGAAAAGTGAAATAGGTCTGTAGCTTCTTGATTCTTTAGAGTTCATTTTAGGTTTTAACACGGCCTGTACTTTTGCCTTTTTAAAAATTTTATGCATTTTAAATATAGTCGCACAGTTGTCAAAGAATGCAAGTACCCATTCTAAGGTCGTGATGCAGAGATATTTGATAACTTCAGGTGTCATTGCATCTAGACTAGCAGCCTCTTGAAATTCCTTCATGGAGAAAGGTAAAAAGATCCCGTAGCTACTCTGAATTATCTTTCTCTATCAAAAGGTTTACCATTTAGTATAACTTTGTGTTGCAACGCTGTTGAGAGTCACCGCTGCTGTTGCAGCTGTATTGGTTTGCTCTAAATCAAATTTCTTTATATTTTTCTATGCTTTCCTATTAGATAAATGCAACTAGAAACAGGTCCAAGAAATGCAAATATTCTTAAAGACAGATACTATGCAAACAAGGTTGATTTCTGCCGATTTCAAATCGACAGAAAAAAGTTTGAATATATATCTTTCTATCTTCATTCACTATTGAATTTATATTTACTATGTATGAATTTGTGTTGGTTATAAATATGCTCTTACATGATTCACTATTCAGTTGAAGTCACGTGTATATTTCTAACTTGGTCCATTAATACCCTGGACTACTATGAATTTAGTATAATTGCATTTTTCTTTTGAAAAACTATCTTTCTTGAAGGATCTTTTACTGTAGCCTTCCAGTTTTATGAAATGAAATGTCTTCATGAAGAACTATTCAGGGTTATTTGTAAAGAAATTTCTTTCCCACAATACCAAACACGCTGTACTTAATAATAGACCTTGATATAATGGTTTCTTTTACCCTATTCCCATAGAGTAATATAGTATCTCTCATATTGAAATTGGCAGCATATAGCAAAATAAACATTATATACAGCCTACATAAAATTTGAATTGATAGATAGGCCTTATTGGTAACAATATATCTTTCTCTTACCTGAGAATGATCTGTCAGTCACTGATCAAGAAAGCCACAAAAGAGAACAAAGACAAGGAACCAAATACTTTTTTGATCATTGGGTAATTAATTGATATCTCAACCACGGTTTCCTCCTCCCTGCTCTCAAATAGCAATGAACAGTTATGCCTATTCCTCCTGCTTATTGGTCAGATGTAATTATTGTGACAGGCTAAGAGTAGGTTGTGACTCAAAAGTCGAGATGAAAGCAACTGAGTAACTTTATTACAGAATATCGAGTTTATATACACACCAATTCCCGGAAAGAAGGTCACTAAATAAAACATGCTATTTCTTGTCCAACCGGCAACCGGTTCTGTTAACAGCTAACAAGGGAGTAGGCAGACATGTTATTACAAGTTGCTGTAAGTGCGAGGGGAGAGTGAAGATACAAAGGGTAATATGTGCAAAAAAGAGAAATGTCGTTACTATGTACGATAGTGTGACACACGGGTGGTACATGGCTCCCCCCTTAAAAAAGACATACTGTACATCTTAAATAGGGCACCCTGATCTAGAGAGGTGAACTGTAGGCAGGTCATCTGGCAGGAGATAAGCATGTTTTAGACGATCAATGGAGACACAGTCTTCCTTGCCACGATTCTTTAATAGGAATGCTTTTTGATTGCGTCTGATCACAAAGGAACGGCCCGTGTAAGGGGGCGTTAATGGTGACCTGCTAGTGTCGTTGCGTAGGAAGATGTACGTTGCAGAGTGCACGTCTGTCAGTATGTGATGCTTCGTTGGGGTCTTGTAAGTCTGCCGGCATGGAGTAAATTTTACCACGAAGTGACATATGCGCTGGAGATCGTCGCAGGAGGTTGCAGAAGGACAAACCAACGGGTCGCCATACACCATTTCAGCTGCCGAGACATCCAGGGCATCTTTAGGAGTGGTCTTCAGCCCCAGGAGGCCCCAGGGAGGCTGAGTAAATCAGTTGGAGTCCTTGTAGCGGGAAATCAAAGCTGCTTTGAAGGTGCGATCAAAACGTTCAACCATTCTATAGGCAGCGGGGTTGTAGGCAGTTCGCTAATGATATCCACAATTGAGAAGTGAAAGTGATTCCCCTGTCAGAAGTAATATGCTCATGGATACCAAATCTTGCTATCCATCCTGGAAGTAAGGAAGATGTACATGAGGCGGACGTTGCAGTTTCAATGGGAACGGCTTCAGGCCAACGAGTGGAGCGGTCGATGACGGTAAACAGGTAACGATGTCCTTGTCATGTGGGTAGCGGGCCTACAACATCGACGTGAATGTTGGTGAAACGACACTGAGATTGAAGAAAGGTGCCCACTTCTGAATCCGAGTGTCGATGTACTTTGGAAGTTTGGCAAGAAGTAGAGGGGAGGACCAAATCCTTAGCATCCTTAGTAATGCCATGCCAAATGAACTTCGTCTACAGCAGGTTTGTAGTTGAATGGCGCAAGAGATGTGAAAGGCCGTGAATGAAATCAAACACCTGTCGATGCAAAGGAGCAGGAATCCACGGCCGCGGTCTACCAGTAGTGACGTCACAGAAGAGGACGGTGTTGGAGTCTTTGAGGGGGACGTCTTCCCAACGGAGGGACGTGCAGGATGTCCTACATGCTTGATACTCTGGATCCTGTCGTTAGGCTTTAGTCAAGGCGTTGTAATCCAATCCCAGTTGAATGGCGGCCAACTTGTTTCTTGACAGGTCTTCGGCAATGGGATTCATTTTCCCAGGGACGTGTTGAAGGGTGCAATTGTATTCAGCCACGGCGGAGAGATGTCAGCCTTGATGGGTGGACCAGGTGTCAGAATGTCGAGTGAAGGAGTGCACCAGAGGCATGTGGTCTGTGCGAATGACGAAGGGCGTATCTTCTAAGAAATGGCGAAAATGACTGACAGCCAAGTGCACCACCAGCAATTCGCGATCGAAGGTAGAATAACCCGATTCTGCCTTGGACAGTTTTCTGCTGAAGACGGCCATTTGGGGGGTTGATCCATTGACGACCTCCTCGAGTACAGCACCAATAGCAACGTCGTTTGCATCGGTGGAGAGAAGGAGAGGAGCATGTGGGACGGGAAAAGTGAGAGCAACAGTGATTGATAGGGCATTCTTTGCGTTGCAATGGCTACTTCTTGAAAGTGACCCCACTTCAGGTCTTTTGGCTTGCCCTTGAGGGAGGCGTAGAAGGGGAGCAAGAGTGGCGGCAATGGCTGGCAGAAAAGGGTGATAATAGTGGATCATGCCCAAGAATTCCAGTAGTGCTTTGACGGTCGAAGACGTGGGGAAGCTCTGAACGGCTGTTACTTTCTCAGGGAGAGGATGGACTCCTTCAGGAGTTATGCATTGCCCTAGGAACGACACTTCATTGGCGCCAAATGTACACTTGTCGTACCAGACACTAGGGCATTTGGTTGCAGGTGGTCGAGCACGATGCACAGGTGACAGAGGTGTCCGTCTTTTGAGGAAGAGAACACAAGTATGACATCCACATAATATACACAGAATAGGAGGTCCACTAAGATGCCATCCATGAAACGTTGAAAAGTGGCCCCAGCATTACGAAGGCTAAAACAGGAATAATTGAAGGTGTATATACCGAAGGGAGTGGTGATGGTGGTCTTGGGGAACTCTTCTGGGTTCATAGGCACCTGATAATACCCCTTCGAGAGGTCGAGTGTGGAGAAAATTTTCGCTTTGTGCATGTAGGAGGTCACGTCCGCGATGTTTGGGAGGGGGTAGTGATCCGGTTCTGTTTGCATGTTCAGGTGCCTGTAATCTCCACACGGACAGAGGGAGCCGTCTCTCTTCAGGACGATGTGTAAGGGTGACGACCATGGTCTGGAGGCCATTAGCAAAGGCCCATTTCTTCCATTTCGGTGAACGTGATTGGCGGCTGCCAATCGATCTGGTGCCAGATGTCTGAATTTTGCGAAGACTGAGGGTCCTGTCGTCTTCATATGGTGATAAATACCGTGTTTGGCAGGAGCAGTGGGCTTTCCGGGTACAACATGAGGAGGTGGGAGTAGTCATCCGTGGGTGCGCTGATGTTGAGAGCGAGGATGGGCGAGGCGGGTTGAAGAGGTGTCAACGAGTACGACTCTGCATTGATCAATCGTCAGTGGGTGACATTGACCAGAAGGTGGAAATCAGAGAGGAAATCCGCACCGAGGATTGGCAATATGACGTCAGCAACGAGAAATTTCCAATTATATTTGTCGATTCTAAACGATAATGTGAGGTTCTCGTAACCGTAGGTGGGTATCACAGATCCGTTGGCAGCTACCAGGTGGACGTCGGCAGACTTAGACAGGCTATTTTGTGTCCTGAAGAGTTCCCTTGGCAAAAGAGAACGACAAGCACCCGTATTTACCTAGAATTGCTCGCCCGTTCCTGCATCATGTAAAAAGAAAAGATTAGAAACACGGAAGGCCACCGCCACGAGCGATGGCCTACTTACACGTTTTTTAGCCACTGATAATCCTTGGCACATTTCTTCGAGGCGGCCCCGAATCTGGAGAGGTAGTAGCAAAACTGCAGCCTATGGGCGGCAGTATGTGGCTGTAGAATTTGTTGGTTGGGGCGCAAGCGAGTGGTGGGTGATACGTGGCTTTGTCTCCGCTCCAGTACGTCACGGGGTTGGCGTGTGTGTCCTATGGTATTCACTTCAGCTTCGGTTGACGTTGAATAGGTGTCCTCTTTGTCAGAATTGGAGGCATTGATGTAGGTCTTGAAGGTCTTGAAGTGGCGATCCATAAGGGCGGCGGCTTTAGTCATTAAGTCCTTTATGGGTAAACTATCGACATCGGGTATGGCAGCACGTATATGTTTGGGTAAACAGTGTACCGAAAGGGTACGAAGTAGGTTCACCTTACGAGGGGAGCCATCTGCAGCAGTTTGCAGGCGAGCGATACTGGTCATTACCTTGAGGGTGAGCGAAGCCCTTTGATCCCCCCAACGGTTGTTGAAAGAGCTGAAAAAGCTTTATTATACGGGCGGCTGGCGACGGCATGTACTGCTGCAGAAGATATTTTTTCAGGCCATCATACGCTATTCGGTGTATCTCCTTGTCCACAAAGCCAATTGGTGATTTCCGGGAAGGTGTCCTCGGGTATTGCCTCGAGGACATAATCTGCTTTGTTGTTTGAGCGAGTCACGCCCTTGATGCGGAACTTAACTTCTGTGTGCTGAAACCAAGTAAACTCCTCTTCGCGTGCGAACTATGAAATTGTGAAGGAGGCGGCTTCAACTTCCGGGGAGTCCGCCATAGTACCAATGAGGGGGTAAGGTGGGAGGAGCGAGTCGACTTCTGGGGTCACCAATGTGATGGGCCAAGGGTAGGTTGGGACTCAAAAGGCGAGATGAAAGCAGCTGAGTAACTTTATCACAAAACATCGACTTTATATACACACCAAGTCCTGGTAAGAGGGTCACAAAATTCAACACGCTATTTCTTGTCCAACCGGCAATCGGTTCTGTTAACAGTTAACAATGAAGTAGGCAGATATGCTAATACAAGTTGCTGTCAGTGGGAGGGGAGAGCGAAGATACAAGATTATATAGAAAAAAAAAGAGAAATGTCGTTACTATGTACGATCGCGTGACACACGGGTGGTACATTACACATCATGAGCACACAATGTTGCCAGAAAATCCACTTGAACAATAACCTTCATAGGTATTATAATTTCTAATTTCTTATGTATCAGAACAGTTTTTTTCCGATAGTGAGCCTGATATGTAACTGTTTATGTATAAAATCATCTCAATTTATAGAACCTTCCTCCCCATTTTACCAGCAGGGACTGTAGAGATTATATTATCGTCCATAATTGCTGCAAAGGACGATATACAATTTATTAGCAAGTAGTATTTGCAAATAGAGAAAATAGTTATCATCGCTAAACCTTTATTTACTTAATCTAAAGGTCGTGACAGGAAAACAATAAAAAGGGCTATTTTACATGCTTGGAAACATATTGGCAGTCAGTGTTTTATAATTTATGGTTTCACCTGATTCCAACGACCCTAACATTAGCTGAACGCCTTCAATCCAAGGACCAAGGTGACTAATAAATTGTGAGTGGGCTACATCCCTTGAAAATAGAAATTTCTGATATCATACACTTTAGATATTTTAAACCAGGGTTATTAAGGTAGCAGGTCAATGCTTTTCCTGTTCAATCATGAAAACATAAAAATAAAACTTGTTTTTCTACATAGAACTGCATGCCTGTTTAGTAGCCCAGATTCAAATCCCAAACAGAAAGTTGTTATTTGAATATATTTTAAATTCATACTGTCAATCTACAATGAATTTAATATCTCTTGGTGATAATTTTGAGAAACAATATAATGAGCTCAATCAATCCTGGTTGTACGAGAGGAGCGGAGGGCTGGTGGTAAAATTTGTTGCATGTTTGGAACTTGACCTTCTCTATGAGCAACGTGGGCAAAGCGTTGGCTTAGTATTGCAGTGGTTTGCCGTTAAAAATTCCCAAATTCATATCAAAACCATATATTTTCAGGCAATATTGGTTACGTATCATGGTTATGTTACTTGGGTTCATTGGTCAGTATTTGATGTAGAAGGAGAAATGAAAGAACCATATAGCTTGTGGTACTCAGAATGAGTTCAAGCATTTAAGGTTGCCCATCGGGTTCCTCTCCTGTT
>NC_090732.1:19556-22056 GCF_036898095.1 Palaemon carinicauda | reverse complement strand
TCTATATACCAGATTGGGTGAATGTTTGATGCCAGAAATCTCGCTATTTTTTTTTTTTTAACACCTAATTTATATTTTTTTCTTTTACTGGAAATTATTTCATGCGGTGGTCCAAATCTGTCAACGAAAGCCTTAAGTGCTTTGGCAACTTCGGAAGCTGGTTTATCTATTAAAGGATGAACCAAAGTATAACGGCTTCAAGCGACAAATGAAAGTATATACTCAAAGCCTTCATGTGATATTGGTAAGAGACTGATTAAATCGACTTCTATTCTCCTACGGTTTGTATTTGCTAGTATTATGCGACCTGAAATAGATGATGAATGTGAAAGAACTAATGGATAAGAAATAATCGTTTCTGACAAAACTACCCGATATATCAGTTTATTGTGTTCATTTCTAAAACGCGTCCTCATGTTCGGATTTCCATTCAAATGTTTCTGTTTTCTATAGTCAATTGAGTGGACTTCCATTCGATTATGAAAATATAATCCTAGAAAGCAACTAACTTGTTTACAAGTTGTGGGTCGAAATTTTATCTTATTACCAGGATTTTGTTTAACATTAAGAGTAACCCGTGTATATATATATATATATATATATATATATATATATATATATATATATATATATATATATATATATATGTATATGTATATATACATATATATATATATATATATATATATATATATATATATATATATATATATATATATATATATACATATATATATATATATATATAATATATATATATATATATATATATATATATATATATATATATATATATATATATATATATATATATATATATATATTTATATATAAATGTCTATATATATATGTATATATATATATATATATATATATATATATATATATATATATATATATATATATATATATATATATATATATATATATATATGAAAAGACCTAGAAACTTGACGTAACCTTGAAAAATATACTTCTGTACATTGATTTTCTATTTAATATTTTTGTATTGTCTATCCTAATATGAAATATCGTTATGAGGATGAATTAACAGTGATTCTAATCAAAGCTGAAAATACGCTCGTCATTAATCTCGATCAATATCCGGGCGTGTTCTTTACACTCAATAGTATAGTCTTAAAATTGTACAATGAGTATCTGCCATGAAAGAATTTTTCTCTCAACTTTCAGGTCAAGGCTAATCTAATGATATCCTGCCTTTAAATCAAGCTTGGGAAAAAAGCTATTCCTTACTTTACATAAGATTTCGTCAATAGATGACAATGGAAATAAATCATCCTTTGTAATGCTGCAAAGCTTGAAGTAATTAATAATGATTCTTGATGCACCACCTTTATTTTTCACTCCTACTACCCGAGATCAGCAGAGGGAATTTCATATGGAAATTATTCTTTGATCCTGCATAGTAATTGAATATCAATCAACTTCTATTTGATAGGCAATAGGTATACGATAAGGATGAGTTACAACGGGACGATACCCTCCGGTAATAATAAGAAAAAGACGGTGAATCACGGTAACCAAGAAGTTTGTCGGCCGATAAAGAAACATCTTGATAGTGGTCAAGAAAAAGTGATACATAAAAATGAAAATACGTATTCGTAAGTTTTACTGCAAGATCTTGAAGTTGAGTCATAAAATATGCACATATGAAGTATCTATCTGTATGGTCGCAAGCGGAACAATGTCAATACCACGTGTAGTTATAGCTAACAAAGCTATCTCTTCAATGGTTGTTGGTTCATAGATAAAATTATGAAGTATTACTCAGACCTTTCCTTTAGTAACCCCTACTATTGAATTACACTGAATGTTTTAACGAAATCGACAAGTTGTTACATGGGCAATGTAACTGGGGATTTTAGGATATTTGTTATATTAAAGTAAATTTGCACTGAAGGATTCAATATAGGTTGTACATTTCCATCTTGCCTACAGTTCTCTGTTTACGTTATCTCTACAGGCTTCCACAGCCATGGCCATTGATTTTAGGATATTCACAATAAGCTGATTCTAGGGTATTCACAATGGAGAAATTTTAACCCTTGAAAGTTTACACTTAATTCACCACTATCTGAGGTAATATTAATCCCAAATTTACAAATGGATTCCACACTCAGGATAGATTTAAAAACGGAAATAACCAAGTCTGAAACGACATACAACTCTAAAATATGGTCATTAAGTAATTAAAAAGGTTAACTACAAAACATTAAGAAAAAAAAATGTCTTTTACTCAACAAGTATATATTTGTTGACCTCATGTGGCATTACATAGAACTGTTACAATAAGTGATACAGCAGCTCCCATGACAATAATTATGGAACAGATATAGCCTTATTACTTGATGTTAGGATGGGATGACTTCACAATTAAACATCAAAAGCTTGGCAAATATGCCTCTGACGATCAAGACAATCATATTCATCATTACGGAGAAGAGAGATCGGCCGGGGAAGAGATAATATTTAAGTAAAG
>NC_090732.1:15000-16556 GCF_036898095.1 Palaemon carinicauda | reverse complement strand
AATCGTTGCCAGTAAGCTGTTCACAAACACACACACACACACACACACACACACACACAAACAAACACACAAATAGTGGCGAAAACATAACCTCCTTCCAACTTCGTTAGCAGAGGTAATTAAACAGTTTTACGACACTTCATCGCCCCCAACAGTTTTCAAAATCTTGAATATATAAGAAAATTGCCAATCTTTTCCCCCAAATCAAATCAGAATATATAACTGGAATCCAGTACCGTTATTTTCCAGTTAAATATTAATTAAATTTTACGAAAATACACCTAATGTCATCACTGGCTTTAAAAAAAGGGAATTTAGGCCTAGAACCAGGCACTGGTAGGCCACTGTCTCCGTTTCCCTCCTTTACCAACAACTACGATTAAAAACTAGATTGTATTGCTCTGAACTTCGAACTCAAAACCACAAAATGGCTGTTGAGCAATCTCACAGATTTGGAACTCATCACACGCTAAAAATAAAAATAAAAAACGATTTCTCAAACTTCAAAATGAAATTTCTTCGGAAATTTAAGTCTTTTGTAAGAAATTCGCTGCTTATTCAAATTTCTAAGGGTTCAACACAGCTTTAGAACTTATCACGCGTTAAAAAAAAACGATTTCTCAAACGTCAAAATGAAATTTCTTCGGAATTTAAGTCCTTTGTAAGAAAATCGCTGCTTATTCAAATTTCTAAGGGTTCGATTTCACAGATTTAGAACTTATCACGCGTTAAAAAAGCGATTTCTCAAACGTCAAAATAAGAAATTTCTCCGCAAATTTAAGTCTTTTGTAAGAAAATCGCTGCTTATTCAAATTTTTATAAGTTCAAAGTAATAGCATTTTCATTGTTGAATATCTGCATAGAAAACGATTGTTAAATTCTGAGAGACGGGGGGTGGGGTGGATATTTGAGTGCTAGAATTAAATTTCCCAGAAAAATATTCCTAAATAGATTATATATTGATCAGATACCTAAATTTTATGCCCTGAACCACAAAAATAATCCTTGATATGAGGAAAAATTCCCCAAAAGTGGGCCCCTTGGTTGAAGATTGACTTCAGCCAAGAGGAGACCTCCACTATACTCTGCATTTTTATTGTTTTATCAGAATAGATACTCATCAGAACGTCAGCCGGGGCAAGCCCAACACCCCACTGAGCTACCCAACCACAGCAGTAACTTCTCCAGTAAACACCTTAAAGTTCTTAAACTCAAGGTCCCCGGTCTGGGATCAATGTTGCCATGCTATAGGCGAATACGTTTCCACTGTACTAGCCAGTATAAACAATTGAATATCTAAAATACAAAGACCTATTATAACAATCTAAAAGTCTTGGGTTACAAGGATTGAAATCTACGCAACCAGTCAGTACTGATGCCACATGCTTGCGTTACATTAAAGGAGCAGATATCCTTTAATATGTCCCACCGCCAGGTTTCCACATGCAGACGTCACCAGCCAGGAGACACAGAAGGATATTTAGATTCACAAAATACAAGATGTATTAATAAATGAGATGCAAACTTGTTTTTAAAATCGTCTTCGTGTCTCCTGG
>NC_090732.1:5000-10000 GCF_036898095.1 Palaemon carinicauda | reverse complement strand
GCCCCCTTCCCCACAATCACCTGGCCCCCTTCCCCACAATCACCTGGCCCCCTTCCCCACAATCACCTGGCCCCCTTCCCCACAATCACCTGGCCCCCTTCCCCACAATCACCTGGCCCCCTTCCCCACAATCACCTGGCCCCCTTCCCCACAATCACCTGGCCCCCTTCCCAAAATCACCTGGCCCCCTTCCCCACAATCACCTGGCCCCCTTCCCCACAATCACCTGGCCCCCTTCCCCACAATCACCTGGCCCCCTTCCCAAAATCACCTGGCCCCCTTCCCCACAATCACCTGGCCCCCTTCCCCACAATCACCTGGCCCCCTTCCCCACAATCACCTGGCCCCCTTCCCAAAATCACCTGGCCCCCTTCCCCACAATCACCTGGCCCCCTTCCCCACAATCACCTGGCCCCCTTCCCAAAATCACCTGGCCCCCTTCCCAAAATCACCTGGCCCCCTTCCCCACAATCACCTGGCCCCCTTCCCCACAATCACCTGGCCCCCTTCCCCACAATCACCTGGCCCCCTTCCCCACAATCACCTGGCCCCCTTCCCCACAATCACCTGGCCCCCCTTCCCCACAATCACCTGGCCCCCTTCCCAAAATCACCTGGCCCCCTTCCCCACAATCACCTGGCCCCCTTCCCAAAATCACCTGGCCCCCTTCCCCACAATCACCTGGCCCCCTTCCCAAAATCACCTGGCCCCCTTCCCCACAATCACCTGGCCCCCTTCCCAAAATCACCTGGCCCCCTTCCCCACAATCACCTGGCCCCCTTCCCCACAATCACCTGGCCCCCTTCCCCACAATCACCTGGCCCCCTTCCCAAAATCACCTGGCCCCCTTCCCAAAATCACCTGGCCCCCTTCCCAAAATCACCTGGCCCCCTTCCCCACAATCACCTGGCCCCCTTCCCCACAATCACCTGGCCCCCTTCCCCACAATCACCTGGCCCCCTTCCCCACAATCACCTGGCCCCCTTCCCCACAATCACCTGGCCCCCTTCCCCACAATCACCTGGCCCCCTTCCCAAAATCACCTGGCCCCCTTCCCCACAATCACCTGGCCCCCTTCCCCACAATCACCTGGCCCCCTTCCCCACAATCACCTGGCCCCCTTCCCCACAATCACCTGGCCCCCTTCCCAAAATCACCTGGCCCCCTTCCCCACAATCACCTGGCCCCCTTCCCCACAATCACCTGGCCCCCTTCCCCACAATCACCTGGCCCCCTTCCCCACAATCACCTGGCCCCCTTCCCAAAATCACCTGGCCCCCTTCCCAAAATCACCTGGCCCCCTTCCCCACAATCACCTGGCCCCCTTCCCCAAAATCACCTGGCCCCCTTCCCCACAATCACCTGGCCCCCTTCCCCACAATCACCTGGCCCCCTTCCCCACAATCACCTGGCCCCCTTCCCCAAAATCACCTGGCCCCCTTCCCAAAATCACCTGGCCCCCTTCCCCACAATCACCTGGCCCCCTTCCCCACAATCACCTGGCCCCCTTCCCCACAATCACCTGGCCCCCTTCCCCACAATCACCTGGCCCCCTTCCCAAAATCACCTGGCCCCCTTCCCCACAATCACCTGGCCCCCTTCCCAAAATCACCTGGCCCCCTTCCCCACAATCACCTGGCCCCCTTCCCCACAATCACCTGGCCCCCTTCCCCACAATCACCTGGCCCCCTTCCCCACAATCACCTGGCCCCCTTCCCAAAATCACCTGGCCCCCTTCCCAAAATCACCTGGCCCCCTTCCCCACAATCACCTGGCCCCCTTCCCCACAATCACCTGGCCCCCTTCCCCACAATCACCTGGCCCCCTTCCCCAAAATCACCTGGCCCCCTTCCCAAAATCACCTGGCCCCCTTCCCCACAATCACCTGGCCCCCTTCCCCACAATCACCTGGCCCCCTTCCCCACAATCACCTGGCCCCCTTCCCCAAAATCACCTGGCCCCCTTCCCAAAATCACCTGGCCCCCTTCCCCACAATCACCTGGCCCCCTTCCCCACAATCACCTGGCCCCCTTCCCCACAATCACCTGGCCCCCTTCCCCACAATCACCTGGCCCCCTTCCCCATAATCACCTGGCCCCCTTCCCCACAATCACCTGGCCCCCTTCCCCAAAATCACCTGGCCCCCTTCCCAAAATCACCTGGCCCCCTTCCCAAAATCACCTGGCCCCCTTCCCCACAATCACCTGGCCCCCTTCCCCACAATCACCTGGCCCCCTTCCCCACAATCACCTGGCCCCCTTCCCCAAAATCACCTGGCCCCCTTCCCAAAATCACCTGGCCCCCTTCCCAAAATCACCTGGCCCCCTTCCCAAAATCACCTGGCCCCCTTCCCCACAATCACCTGGCCCCCTTCCCCACAATCACCTGGCCCCCTTCCCCACAATCACCTGGCCCCCTTCCCAAAATCACCTGGCCCCCTTCCCAAAATCACCTGGCCCCCTTCCCCACAATCACCTGGCCCCCTTCCCCACAATCACCTGGCCCCCTTCCCCACAATCACCTGGCCCCCTTCCCCACAATCACCTGGCCCCCTTCCCCACAATCACCTGGCCCCCTTCCCCACAATCACCTGGCCCCCTTCCCCACAATCACCTGGCCCCCCTTCCCAAAATCACCTGGCCCCCTTCCCCACAATCACCTGGCCCCCTTCCCCACAATCACCTGGCCCCCTTCCCCACAATCACCTGGCCCCCTTCCCAAAATCACCTGGCCCCCTTCCCCACAATCACCTGGCCCCCTTCCCCACAATCACCTGGCCCCCTTCCCCACAATCACCTGGCCCCCTTCCCAAAATCACCTGGCCCCCTTCCCCACAATCACCTGGCCCCCTTCCCCACAATCACCTGGCCCCCTTCCCAAAATCACCTGGCCCCCTTCCCAAAATCACCTGGCCCCCTTCCCCACAATCACCTGGCCCCCTTCCCCACAATCACCTGGCCCCCTTCCCCACAATCACCTGGCCCCCTTCCCCAAAATCACCTGGCCCCCTTCCCAAAATCACCTGGCCCCCTTCCCAAAATCACCTGGCCCCCTTCCCAAAATCACCTGGCCCCCTTCCCCACAATCACCTGGCCCCCTTCCCCACAATCACCTGGCCCCCTTCCCCACAATCACCTGGCCCCCTTCCCAAAATCACCTGGCCCCCTTCCCCACAATCACCTGGCCCCCTTCCCCACAATCACCTGGCCCCCTTCCCCACAATCACCTGGCCCCCTTCCCCACAATCACCTGGCCCCCTTCCCCACAATCACCTGGCCCCCTTCCCCACAATCACCTGGCCCCCTTCCCAAAATCACCTGGCCCCCTTCCCCACAATCACCTGGCCCCCTTCCCCACAATCACCTGGCCCCCTTCCCCACAATCACCTGGCCCCCTTCCCAAAATCACCTGGCCCCCTTCCCCACAATCACCTGGCCCCCTTCCCCACAATCACCTGGCCCCCTTCCCCACAATCACCTGGCCCCCTTCCCAAAATCACCTGGCCCCCTTCCCCACAATCACCTGGCCCCCTTCCCCACAATCACCTGGCCCCCTTCCCAAAATCACCTGGCCCCCTTCCCAAAATCACCTGGCCCCCTTCCCCACAATCACCTGGCCCCCTTCCCCACAATCACCTGGCCCCCTTCCCCACAATCACCTGGCCCCCTTCCCCACAATCACCTGGCCCCCTTCCCCACAATCACCTGGCCCCCCTTCCCCACAATCACCTGGCCCCCTTCCCAAAATCACCTGGCCCCCTTCCCCACAATCACCTGGCCCCCTTCCCAAAATCACCTGGCCCCCTTCCCCACAATCACCTGGCCCCCTTCCCAAAATCACCTGGCCCCCTTCCCCACAATCACCTGGCCCCCTTCCCAAAATCACCTGGCCCCCTTCCCCACAATCACCTGGCCCCCTTCCCCACAATCACCTGGCCCCCTTCCCCACAATCACCTGGCCCCCTTCCCAAAATCACCTGGCCCCCTTCCCAAAATCACCTGGCCCCCTTCCCAAAATCACCTGGCCCCCTTCCCCACAATCACCTGGCCCCCTTCCCCACAATCACCTGGCCCCCTTCCCCACAATCACCTGGCCCCCTTCCCCACAATCACCTGGCCCCCTTCCCCACAATCACCTGGCCCCCTTCCCCACAATCACCTGGCCCCCTTCCCAAAATCACCTGGCCCCCTTCCCCACAATCACCTGGCCCCCTTCCCCACAATCACCTGGCCCCCTTCCCCACAATCACCTGGCCCCCTTCCCCACAATCACCTGGCCCCCTTCCCAAAATCACCTGGCCCCCTTCCCCACAATCACCTGGCCCCCTTCCCCACAATCACCTGGCCCCCTTCCCCACAATCACCTGGCCCCCTTCCCAAAATCACCTGGCCCCCTTCCCAAAATCACCTGGCCCCCTTCCCCACAATCACCTGGCCCCCTTCCCAAAATCACCTGGCCCCCTTCCCCACAATCACCTGGCCCCCTTCCCCACAATCACCTGGCCCCCTTCCCCACAATCACCTGGCCCCCTTCCCCAAAATCACCTGGCCCCCTTCCCAAAATCACCTGGCCCCCTTCCCCACAATCACCTGGCCCCCTTCCCCACAATCACCTGGCCCCCTTCCCCACAATCACCTGGCCCCCTTCCCCACAATCACCTGGCCCCCTTCCCAAAATCACCTGGCCCCCTTCCCCACAATCACCTGGCCCCCTTCCCAAAATCACCTGGCCCCCTTCCCCACAATCACCTGGCCCCCTTCCCCACAATCACCTGGCCCCCTTCCCCACAATCACCTGGCCCCCTTCCCCACAATCACCTGGCCCCCTTCCCAAAATCACCTGGCCCCCTTCCCAAAATCACCTGGCCCCCTTCCCCACAATCACCTGGCCCCCTTCCCCACAATCACCTGGCCCCCTTCCCCACAATCACCTGGCCCCCTTCCCCAAAATCACCTGGCCCCCTTCCCAAAATCACCTGGCCCCCTTCCCCACAATCACCT
>NC_090731.1:177406113-177411113 GCF_036898095.1 Palaemon carinicauda | reverse complement strand
AGAAGGATATTACGGTCACTAACCCGATAAAGATAATAATAACATAAAATTACAGTCGCTCGTATTTTACTGAAATGCAGTTAAGAATAATATATTTCTACAGAGAATTTCTGATTAAAATTACAGTTTTCTCTAACAGTGTACAGCACCAACATTGAACGTGAGGAAATAATTAAGAACACCGAGATAATCGGCCGAGCTTCAGAAAGCAGAAAATTACAAATACTTGAAGCTCTACTTATACAGAGTAAAAAACCGGCACTTAATTCTATCCAGAAAAAGGTTCTTTCTCCCCTCCTGTCGAAGGAACAACATAGTGAAAAGTAACCCTACTAACCATGACGTTTCCAACCAAGACAACTCTACAGATCAAGAAACTACCGACCAAGATAGCTTTGATCGCTGACTGGAAAGCCTGCCAAATATGGATACCCTCTCGACAAGATCTCCCACAAATCAGAGCCCAGCTGCCGAAGCACTAGAGGGCAACTCAACACCCATAAGTGAGTGGGAAGACAGTCTAACTGAACTACAGCTGCTCTCAGTGAGTGGATTAGCCAATAAGAACCCAAACATTCAATCAATCATACTATTCACTCCACCCACGATGCCTGAGGCAGCCAATGTAAATTTGCCGCCTCTCTGCCTAACCCAAAATTGCCACATATAAGACC
The DNA here is from genome assembly GCF_036898095.1 of Palaemon carinicauda. Lineage (NCBI taxonomy): Eukaryota > Metazoa > Arthropoda > Malacostraca > Decapoda > Palaemonidae > Palaemon > Palaemon carinicauda. The sequence goes on along the minus strand of NC_090731.1, from coordinate 177,410,439 downwards.
GTAGCTATAATCGTTTCCACCACTCTAGCCTAAGTAAGGGAAAAAACACTCACAAAACGCATAGCTTGTTCACTGTATAATTTTACCTGACTTTTAAATTTTACCAGACATATAAACTTTGCATTAAAACCTTGATTCGCCAAGTATTCCTGAATTAGACTATCCACCATGAAGATGACTCTTGTCCAATTACTGGCTGTATGCAGTAGTCCTGAAAAGAAGATAATAACAGCCATTGAGAGGACCGAGTATAAGATCACTGCAAGTCATTATTTCTAACAAATAATAATAATAATAATAATAATAATAATAATAATAATAATAATAATAATAATAATAATAATAATAATAATAATAATAATAAAGTATTAGGTTGGTCAAGGCACCAGCCACCCATTGAGAAACTACTGCTAGAGAGTTATGGGGTCCTTTGACTAGCCAGACAGTAATACATTGGATCCTACTCACTGGTTACGGTTCATTTTCCCTTTGCCTACTCACACACACACACTAAATAGTCTGGCCTATTTCTTACATATTCTCCTCTGTCCTCTTACAACTGACAACACTGACGTTACCAAACATTTCTTTTTCACCCTTTGGGTTACTGCAATGTAATTGTTCATTGGCCATTTTTCTTATAGTAAGGGTAGAATAGACTCTTTATCTATGGTAAGTAGGTCTTCTAGCAAAAGGACAATTTAAAATCAAACCATTGTTCTCTAGTCTTGGGTAGTGCCATGGCCTCTGTACCATAGTCTTCCACTGTCTTGGGTTAGAGTTCTCTTGCTTGGGGGTACACTTGGGCACTCAGTTAAATCTTATTTTTATTCCTCTTGTTGTTTTTAAGTTTTATGAGTTTATATAGGAGATATTTATTTTAAAGTTACTGTTCTAAAAATATTTCATTTTTTCCTTGTTTCTTTTCCTCACTCGGCTATTTCCCCTGTTGGAGCCCTTGGGGTTATAGCATTCTACTTTTCCAACTAAGGTGGAGTTCAGCAATTAATAATAATAACAACAACAATAATAATAATAATAATAATAATAATAATAATAATAATAATAATAATAATAATAATAATAATAATAATAATTATATTATTGATAATAATAATAATAATAATAATAATAATAATAATAATAATAATAATAATAATAATAATAATAACTATATAAAGAATCTGATATGTTGGCCATGAACAATACTTGAATGACCAATCATGAAATGCCAAACTCATTCAAGACATGCAGCGCTTTTAATATAAATGTAAAGGTCCCTAGACTACTTTCCTTATCCACAAGTCTTTGAAAGAAATAAAAATTGTAGCTCAATACCATCGACAAAATAATATGGTGTTTTGGAAAAGGGGAAAACCTTTTCAAACACATGTTAATTCGTCGTTGTTCTCGGTAAATATATTTTCTATTTCATGGGTTAATGTTCATCGCCACTGGATTGTAGCCATTTTCAAAATATCAAGTTATGTCTACAGAGATAGTTGGTCTAGAAATTTGGTAAGTTTTTAATTTCACTACAATAATAATATTAGGGGAATTCAAATTTTTTTGCGGAAATTTCTCAATATTTTTGTTTTTAATACTACTACGATTATAGATTTAAAGGCCGATTATGAACGGCAGAGGCAAGGGACAGGTAGGTTGCCCTAGCAAGCGGGATCATATTATATGATCATTGCCCAAGCCTCTTCTCCCTCCAAGCTAGGACTATGAAAGGACAAGAAATGGCTGCTGATATATCAGCCGGTAAACCTCTAGCTCCCTCAAAAGCCCCATCCTTACCTCACATGGATGATGACGTTGCAGACACTAAAGAAGCTATCGAGTATGAGCGGGACTCTAAGCCCAGTGGCTACTGATGATTCTCGCGTTGATATGTCCGCTGATACCATTGGTAATTTGTCACAAAATGATGTTATGTAGATTACTGATCTTTATATTATCACAATTTTCTTGTTCTTTAGAAATGAATATTAAAAACCATCTTTTCTATACAAAAAAAAGTTTTATTAACAAATATTTTAGTAATTTTCTATGCAGTGAAGAATCTCTACCTAATTATAATTACTTAAAAAAAATAACTTTTAAATGGAAGAGGTAGTAGATTTGAGAGTAAAGAATTTCTATTCGTTATAGTTTTCGGTAAAAGTATTTCTTTATTTTTTTTCCCTACGTGTTAATGCTCATCTTAATGAAACCAAAGGTATATTATTGATGGTATTTTCATTTAAAGGTACGAGATAGATTTTTAAGATGTGTTAACCATCTTTGTTGATAGGTAGTAGTATTCACTTCAAAAGAAGAATATGATTATGATAACATGAGAATAGGTGACTTATATAACTTCGTTTCTAGTAGCAATAACATCATTAGTAATAACAGTAGTATAATGATAATTCAAATTTATCTTTTCTGAAAATATGATTTCACATCAATATGTATATAAACAGAAAACGTAAATCTCCATTCAATTTCCTCCAGTTCAAAATATTTTTGCATATAGGGAAAGTTGAGATTGAATGATAAAGTTGCCCAAGTCTCATAAAACTGAATCGTCCATCTTATATTCCTATAAGACTTCGACATTTTGTCACTTCCTGGTATTACAGGTAGATTTATTATCTCTAACAGAGTGTGCAGGGAGAGAAGAGCGTAAAGGGGTAGGATAAATCAGTCAGTTTTTTTTTTTACTTTTTTTCCCATTATGTATGAAAGATATCCTTGTGGAAATAAGATCTTACCTGTATAAAGAGTTCTGGATATAATTTAATGTTCTCTTTTGCAGCATAGTGGTATTTGAATTTGTCAATATTTTAGACTCGGTATAGAATTTATAGTCGGTGACGATCGATGCTTTATATCACGCCTTAAACCTTACGTTTTTGTCTTTTTTTTTTATTAATAACTTGAATAGTGATAAATATAATTATTATTATATTTTTTTTTGTTCTTTTATTATTTAGAACTGTAAACCTGAAGATAATGTAATCGCACCGAAATATTTTATGAAATTGAGAATATTGTGTTTGGATTAGTATTCATGTAGTGCTTAATAATATTGGAAGATGATAAAAGTAATATAAGACTTATAGAAAAGCTGTTTCCTTGAATAATTGTCAGAAATTATGAAAAAAACCAAGGAATGATCCATATATTTACAAAACATACAATGAAAATAAACCTCAATGAAAAGTATGGGGTATTATCTTTTATAACAATTCCTGTTAATCAATTCACTAAATTCCATTCAAAAAACTTTTACCGTCCTTATCACTGGGTATTTGTTAATTTCAATTCTAATCACAAGACCTGAAAATTAATTAGAGTCAATATCAACTTAGGATTAATCGTTTAATTTGAAGGCCAATGCCACTATTACTTTTAACTCTATTAAACATTGAATAGTACTCATTACGTATAATTTACATTATTGGAAAATTGATTTAAAGATCTCAGTTATCTTACAACAATTTGACCTGGAAAACTAAATGCATTTGATTCAAGAATATCTTGATTTTTCAAAAAACTTGATTGAAAATACTGATAAATACAGAAAAAAATATAAGAATGTTGATCAAACTATATAAATATCTAATCATAATGAAAAAAGTTTACTAAGAATAAAGATAGCATTTCAAAAGAAAATTGTCAAAATGAAGGGGTAAAATAAAAAGGAAAAGAAGAATATAATAAATAATTTTTGGTGAATCTACTATTCGAATATATCTTTTCTGAAGAGATAGAAAAGGTTTATTAGGAATTTTTGTTATGCATGTTTTTATCGATATTTATTGACTCTCTGAACTGATTTGTGTAAAAGAAAAAAAAATCTTATCATATCATCGTTCCTAATACCTTTTTTTCTAGGTAACACCACATAGAAAAGAACAGTAACCTTTTGTTAAGATTTTTTCTTCCTCCGTAACATAAAACATAATTCAAATCCCTTATGGAAATCATTTCAAGTCGAGATTAAAGGTCAAGTGAGGGAAAAGGGATATATTTTAATTCCAAGGACTATATAGCCCTCAGAATGATAGACGCCAAAAAGGCTTGAATTTGATAGTTGCCTTTAAATAGGAAATAGGTTTTACGAACTGCAGTTATACATAAAATATAGAGAGAGGAAAAAGTCATGTTTGATTTAGGGAAAGGTAAATCATTCTTTGGGAGGCAAAAATTCACGTAATACAAGAGAATCAATATAATATCTTTATCATAAGCCAACTCGTATTTTCAAGTTCAGGTTTTATAGAAAAAAAGGAAAAACGATCGTAACAAAGTTCCCAGAACAGAATATAGGAG